>NC_080201.1:43778659-44006159 GCF_030028045.1 Hippopotamus amphibius kiboko
AAACTATTTTCTTTTATTTTCCTTGAAACCCTCAGCCTTCTTAGTTTAGGTCTCATCTCCCCACTTTTGATCACGAGATGAGTACAAGAAACACTTCACACCCTTCTTACCTCTTTTCTGTGAAACAGCATTCAAGCACCATGATAAACATCAGAAGACTCAGCCTAGGTGTTGGGAAGATAGTCAAGGGTGGTGAAGACCCCAACGATGGGTGCCAGAGTTGGCAGGGAGGGATGTGAGTCAGCGCTGCTAATTTAAAATTGAGTTTGCTGCAGCAGTAGAAAGCATGTGTACTGACTCCAACTGGGTTTACGAATAGGACTCTTTTTTGGTCGTTTCAAGTAACTGAACATCCAGAGGTATTAAGTTTGATGCATGTTCTAGCAGTGACTCAACAGTTCCATCAAGAATCTGGGTCTTTCTCTCTCTCTCTTTCTTTCTTTCCCCTTCCTTCCTCCCTCCCTGCCTTCCTTCCTCCCTCCCTCTCTCCCTTCCTTCCTTCTTTCTCTTTCTCCCTTCCTGCCTGCACCTCTCTTTCTCCCTTCCTCCCACCGTCCCTCCCTCTCTCTCTCTTTCTTTCTTTCCTTTCGTCAGCTTTGGTTTTCTCCTCCGACTGCCTGTTCTCATGATTGCTGGCTGATGGGCCATAAGAGCTGGGGTTGCTTGCTTTCTTTTATTTTCTTTGGTGTAAGTGGGAATAACTGTCTCGCAAACCACTGTAAGATTGTTCCTTCATTCTGACTGGACACACCCAGGTCACCTGCCACTCTTGCACCAATAACAGACCCTAGGAGAATGGAGTATGCTGACTGGCTTAGACTGGATCAGATCCCTTCCTGGGTCTGGGATCAATAATTGAAAACAGGTAGGACAATAACCAAACCGAACTGGGGCTTTGGTGCAAAGGTGGAAGGAGAGTAAAAGTGTTGGGGAGGAGACCAACAGTGTCGTTACTCAGATCTTTTAGCACATCAAAAGAAGTAAGAAACCTGGATTCTAGATGAAATCTCCCAATTTCAAATAAAGATGACACATTTAATTTTTTTTCTAAAAACTCCATGGTGGCCAATAATGTGTGGTCCAACTAAGCATAATTAGGCAAGATCTGAAAGTAGCCCTTGGGTCTCCAGTTTGGGATTCCTGGGACAACAGAATGAAGAAGGTGATGAGTGGACAGAATCCATTAGAAAAGGACAATCAGGATGGTCAAGAACTCTGGGATGAAAAATTCATGGTATCTTTTTTCTTCCATCTTGTGGTTGCCTGGGAATAACACATGGAATAGATTTCAGTGGGCCACCAATAGCACCTCAGAGACCTTTAAAAGGTCAAGAGCTTTCTTAAGAACTTAACTTACTACCTGAGAGTAACTTGGGTGCTACGAAAAAATCAAGATTAATGTTCATTGGAAATTAAATCCTGAGTTTTTCCCCTTAGGAAAATTCTAAATGTTAGCAGAAGCATGGATCAGCTGAGAAAGCTACAGGTTTTCTGCTCCAAAAATGCTTTTGTTGCTAATTAAAATTAGTCTAATTTTGAAACGATCACATCATTAAAGAGTATTTCAACTGATATTGATTTGATGATACCTACAAACATCTTAGAATAAAGAGGCTGGTGTTTTAGCATTATAAGGCACTCTGATTAAACCTAGATCTGTGAAATTGATGACATGAGCTCCTGATACTTCTTCATTTGTTATTTTTTCCCCCAGCATGAAATAATTATGAATACCTCACTCCATGCAATCCACGTTTATTTTATTTTTTTACAGGGATGGAGGATGGCTGGATAAAGTGCTAGTTCTTTGCTTGTCTATGGTATTGCTCTAGCAATATCTTAATTAAGTCTGGAGTCAAGATGAAATATGTGTCCAAAGTATGTTTCTAATCCTTTCAAACTTGCAGTTTTGATGTGTGATCCTGGGCCAAGTCTTTAGAACAGTGTCTATTATGTCAATAAATCTTCTGAGATGTGTCAGCTGGGACATTGAAACCTTGGTGGGAAGGAGGGCTGGCTTTCAGAGAGGCTGGAGGTTTGATGGTGGTACAGTCTCAGGGAGTTTTCTTTATTCTCTGGGACAGGCCCTTTGCCACACTGTATACTCTTCATAAATATTCTGTCCATTCATGGCTACCTTCCCCTGTTTGCCTGGCAAGTCAACTCTACACCTTCAGCCTGTCCAAACTCTAACCACCTGCAAAAATCTACCCCTTTCAGAATTCAAGTAAACATGGATCTTTCCCTTCTTTATTATTTGCAGAAATTACCAATGATGTCAAGCATCTTGACAGTCAATCAAATTCCTTCAGCAGATTTTACCTTAGTTCATGCATTCAGCAAGTATTCATAGTGCCCATTCTCTGTGAGAGGTGCTACTGTGTTAGAAAGACATGCAGTTTGTGGTGAGGAAGACAGACAGACAGATAAGATTCCTGTTCTCAGTGTATTGACATTTTAAGGGTGTGACAAGCAATAAACAGTTAGGCAAGTCTGTAATTTTTAATCGCTAAATGTCCCACAAAGGAAATGAAGAGGGTAGCATGACAGAGAAATCGGTGATGGGGAGCCAGGTAAGGGAGGAAAGCAGGTTAGCCTCTTAAAAGGATGGCTTTCAGGCTGAGACCTGGGGATGAGAAGGGGAAGAACATTCCAGAACTTTAGTGGTGTTGCCTGAAGTCCACACATGGGCTCCTCTACTCTTCCTACCTCCTGAATTGGGAACTCAGAGAGCCAGATGAGATACACTTGTCTTAAGGGCTAGATGGGATATACCTGTCTCCAGAGACTCTTCGTATGTTGATACTGGGCTGAGTATCCAGGTGCTACACATTGGAGGTTGCTGAGTTTAACTGATGGAGAGAAAGAGTCCAGATTCTTCCCACTTCCTAAAGAGAAACAAAACAAGAGCAGTTTGGTATTACTATTAATCTTTGAGTGAGGAAATCTCAGTCCTAGGAGTTACCATCTTTCTCTGACTGCACGGTACCAGAATTTCACAAGTTCTGAAATGCAAAACCATGGTATGTTCTTCACCACCATCTCTGGTGGCCCAGCCCCAAGGCCCTCTTCTGACACTGTGTGAGGCTGATTCCTGGCTGGCTTGTGGTACAACTATTTGGAACCACATCACATCTTTCCTATTAGACCAGACCTGTCCTAGAGGACTGTGTTTGATTCCTCTTGTGTGCCCAGGGGTACAAGCAGGGCAGGCCACGGAGTGTATTAGGACAGTGGGGACTGGCCAGCAGAGACTGTCAGATGGCTGTGATTCAGGGTGTCCATGGACTGATTGCCAGAGCCAGAATGACCAGCGGCAATTTGTCAGGGCATCTTACAGAGAAACTTTTGCCACTCAACCAAGGTAAGGAAGTGTCCAGTGTGTGTGTAGTCAGAGACGATGACTTAGCTCCTCTTTTGGGGGTGTATCTGATGAGGAAAGCCAAGGTTGCTGGGACTTAGCTGTGACCTGGGGATTCAGCAGCATTTCGCTGAAAGTTTTGAATCAGCCCATGTGGCTTCAGATCTGACATCTATTCATTGCTGGGCCAGGTTGTTGGTTCTCAGCCTCTGGGATCCAGACAGTCATGAAAACCAGAATTCACATTTGCCAACCCTTTAAGCTGTTGGTGATGAAGCCACCAACCATGATGGCCAGCAAGTCCTAAGAATACTTCTCTGTGTCTTTTCTTTGTGGGTGGCTCTGTGGCTTTCCTCATATCATTCTACCATCTCTGGGAAAGACAAAAGAGTTACCTTCTTACACCCTTTACGATTCAAACTTCTTTCCCCATTGTTGGTGACACATTTTGAAGGGGGGGCCAAGGGGACCAGGGGACCATTTCTCCTGTCAGGAACCAAAGATCATGTTAGTTCTTCTTCTAACTTTACAAGGAATTATCAAAAATAATGTCAGCTCCAACTAATTTCATCTACATATGAGATCTGCAATGATTCCAAAGTGGAAGATGTATTCACACAATGAGACTTCTCATTGCTTGGGATTTTCTTTGTCTCCAAACAACCCAGGATGCAGCCACATGACTGTCTACTTTGATGCCCTCTGAGAGCCTCTTTGACATGCTGTCCTAATTTTCTCTGCCTACGTGAAGGAGAAACTCTGAATGCATAACAGATACTACTTTGGCACTTGATTTCAATGAGTTTACCCTTTGAGATTTTAAAAATAGTTTTGTATCTTATTAGTTATGAGTCGCAATTGAAGAAATACCCAATGGGAATGTTTTATGGCACTAAATGCATAATCTGGCACACAGGGAAGGCTTGCAAAATGGAAATTCAATTCAGTTCCAACCCCAGTCAGTGACTTTGCTGAAAACTCCACCAAACTGTGACTGCGGACCAATGACAAGCTACTAGGTGACAATCCTTCCTTGGATGGGGTGGGGGGTGGGGGGGTGGTCTACCAGCCCAGTAGCTGGGGCCAGGGGTTGTATGAAAATGACCGGTCTGCTTTTCCTTTCCCAGAATGGATGTTTCTAATGGGTAGCCTATGGGGTCCTCCAAGAAGAAGAGATGAGGGAGGAAGAAATTCCTCTGGCTGGAGAACATGGTACATACCAAAGTATGGCAGTGTGTTACATCCTGCCTGTCTACCTGCTGAGGAGGAGCTTAGGAGGATGCCTAGCCTAGGTTCTCAGTGTGCCTATGGGTCCTTGTAAGCTCCTGGGCTCTGGATGGCTGTCTTCCTTCATAGAAGCTATGGGAACAGTTGACCCGATGGATCATCCCAACCTCAGGACCACAGTCCAGTGGGATGAGCCCAGGAGTCATCAAGCCCCATTCAGAGCCCTTTGACATCCCCATTCCAGGTGCACTGACCCACTTCAACTCCCAAGTGCCGTGTCTGATGCAGATCACTGTGCCTCAGAAATCTGTGTTCCAGAAGCACTGAAACTTGCTCTGCTTGCACACAGCGGATGGGAAGCAACAAGGAATGAACACCCCCAGGAGCAGCCCTCGACCAATGACCGTTGACAACGGGATGTGATTACACCAGTTCTCTCACCTCCCAGAGGGCGTTTCCCAGGATTTCCCATGGCTTCAGGTACCACTGTGGTCCCTGTCTTGATAAAGCACCCTTTGTTGGCTGAGCTTCCTTTGCCATCCTCCTACCAGTATTTCCTGCAGCCACATCCTTGTCTAGGGGTCATCTTCTGGAGGCAGCCAAACTCAGATACCTGCACCACTCTTGAAGGTACAGCCAAGCACCTGGTGGGTGCATTGCTGGCCCTTCATTCTTCTATTTGCCACTCAGGATCTCAAGTCTATTGGCCTTCATTCCTGTCCTTCAGCAGTTCTGGCAGGGAGTTTGGATAAGAACATAGCCCTTTCACATAGGAATTAAAAAAAAAAAAAAACTCAACAGAAGAGAGTCCTGGTAGTGATTTCTGGGAGTGAGGTTACAAAAAGAACCATTCCTTTTAGTACAATGACTAAGAAAGGCTCCTGTCAGGACAGATGATGATGGAGGTTTTGAAGGAATGACAATCTGGGAAAGTAAAATAGGATGAGTCACATCACATGGGTTGGAAAATGCTGCAACTTTATAGAGAATCACAAATAGGTGGTCTTGGTGGGAGCACATCAAGGATTTATGAAGGTGGGAATTGGGAAGGAAAGCGGGAAAGGAAGATTAGGAAGCTCCTGGAGGGTGCTGTGCCCTACCCACTACTCATGGAGGAATTTAAACCAGGTATAAATCATATACCAATGCATCTGTCTATGGAAATATAGTCGGGCTTTCACATCTGCCAGTTCAATAAACCTTGGATCAAAAATATTTGTAAAAAATATTCCAGAAAGTTCTAAAAAGCAAAACTTGAATTTGCCACGTGCCAGCAACTATTTACATAGCATTTACATTGTATTAGATATTATAGGTAATCTAGAGATGATTTAAAGTGTACAGAAGGATATGTGCAGCTTAGCTTTATATGTTTTTAACTCATACAGGAGGCCAACAGTGTCTCATACAGTATGTACTCTTGTGTCTGATTTCTTTCGGTTAATGCAATGTTTATGAAATTCATTCGTGTTATTGTATGTCTGTAGTTTATTCATTTTTATTGTTGTGTAAGAGCCCATGGTGTACTATACCATAAAATATGCATCAATTCAACTGTAGGTAGACGCTGACTACCAGAAATAGTATTGCTATAAAGACTACTTTTTAATTTAGGTTTCTGTAGGCCATTCTCTTGGTTTAAGGCTGGGTCATGACTTCTGCCTCTTGAAAAGTTACACATTGGCCTTCTCCATGAAGATGACCAGGAAATGTGTCACCTCCCAAAGAAGAGTTTCAGGTCCTACACTGGCCAAAGTTGAGGCTTAGTACTAGAAGTTTTGGCCACTTGCAATTTGGGCAACATTTTCTTCTTTTTCATTTTCCCCTTTTCTACCAAAAAAAAAAGGCAAGAGGTTAATTAGTATTAGTCATAGCATGAGAAATCAGCCAAAAGCCTACCCTTCGCACACATATCTTTACATAAATATTTTTACATATCTCATCACTCACATCTCTGCCCTTCACAGGTACCTTCTTCTGAGCACTCAGCATGGAGGTACAGCAGATTTTGTTTGTGCTCAAGCGTTGCACTTTTCTCTTCTCTGCACACAGGCCCAACATCCACTGGCAGGAACCTGTACTACTGTGCCTGCAAGATTGCTCTTGTCCCAGGAGCTGAGACAAAAGTGTGCTCTCCACCCAGGGAGGTGTTCTCAACCAGTGACTGCCAGGACCTGGTGGATAAACACCTCAGCTCACCCATCCCTCTTATGAGATAGCTCGGAGGTGTGTGTTCTACACTGGCTCCATCAGTGTGGAATAGTTTCCCATCAGAATTAGGCTCTAGTCACCCGCTGTGACAAATTGCTCAATGAGATACCATTTATTGGCCCTTTTCTTTCTTGTCTCACTTCCCTACACCTCTACCCATGTTTCTCACTTCCCAAAGAAGTCACTATTTGAGTGGTTGTGACCTTTTATTATGGCCTGCTCCTGGGGGAACCCAGACCAACACAGCTGGTCCTGGCAGTTACGACTTTCAGCTCCTTCATTAATTCATTCAACGTACATGTATCACTCACAATGCTTGTTGCTGAAAATATGATAGGGAAGAAGACCTGAAATGTTCCCTTAAGGGGCTCCCCTTCCTGCTGGGGAGACAGACTATAAACAAGTAAACACGGGCAAAATGATGGTGTGGGAGGGAGTGACTCTGGGTGAGAGGGGTACCTGTGAGCCAGGGGTCCCAGGGTAAACAGTATAGGAAACATGTAGATATATAGAAAGAGGTTTATTATGAAGGACCAGCTCACACATTTATGGAGGCTGAGAAGTCCTGCAATCTGTTGACTGAAAGCTGGAGGCCCAATAAAGCTGGTGGTTGAGTTCCAGTCCAAGCCTGATGGCCTGAGAATCAGGAGTGCCAACTTCCAAGTTCAGGAGAAGGTGGATGTCACAGCTCAGAGAGCAAATTGCCTTTCCTCTGCCTGGGGTTTTATTTGGGACCAAAACAGATTTGCTGATGCCTGCCCACATGGATGAGGGAGATCTTCACTCAGTCTACGGATTCAAATGCTAATCTCTCCCAGGAACAGCCTCAAAAACACACCTGGAAATAATGTTTTACCAGCTCTGTTGGGCATCCCTTAACCTACTCAAGCTGATGTGCTAAGTTAACCATCAAGGCTACTTGAGATTGTTGGGCCAGACTAAGCCCCTCTGAGCCATTCATTTCTGAGATGCCCAGGCAGGCCTAGGGTCTGTGGGGCCCTCCCTCATGAAAGCATGCCTGGCCACTGGCCCTCTCTGCCACCTCCACCCCTGGTCCCTGGTCCAGTGGTTGCTGTTCACCAAGAGCTGCCTTTCTTGAGAAGATCCAGCCAAGCTAAGAAGTGTGGGGCCAAATGGCCTTGAACTCATCACTGCAGCCTCAGATTTGGGCTGTTCTCTCTGAGTCCCAGCTCTCCCCTGGTCATAGCAGAATTCTAAAAGCTGGACTAGTTGTTACAAGACATAGCCTACAGAACTGATGAATTAGGGAAGAATAAGGGCCAACATATTTAAAGCAATTTCTGCATGTCGGGCTCTATCCAGGGCTTTAAAATATGTTGTCTCATTGAATCCTCCTAATAACTCTTTGGAGCAGATATTTTATCCCTAGTTTTAGAGAAGGAAACCAAGGTTCAGAGGGGTTGAGTGACTTCTCTAAGGAGTCAGAGCTAGTAGAGCCAGGACTTAGGTTCCAGTCTGCACAGCCCCAACCCCAGGCACCCCTATAGCACCTTGCTGCGTATACACGGCCCCAACCACAGTGTCTTTAGGGATCTCTTTACTTTCACACTCATGGCCATCCTGGGCCCGCCTTATTATTTAAGCCCTTGTTATGCCTCATTTCTCCAGGAAATCTTCTAGGATGACCAATGTCAGAGCTGGAGGCTTAGGTCTGGAGCTCCTGACCTGCTTCTCAGGGAACCCGGGCTGGAAGGCAGAAGCACCACCAGAACATTGCTGGTCGTGGCCACTTGCCTGGGTGCACAGGAAACACTCCTCAGAAAAGGATCAGACAGAGCTGGCTGGCCTCTCCTCAGTATCTTGGCTTGAGCATCCTCCAGTGAGCTTCCATAGTGATGGTATCAACTTATGAAGACTACCACTCATTGGTTATCTTTTGGTGGCAGACCTTCAGGGCTCAGAATTTCCTGTGTAGTATCTTAAGTAATTCCCCCACCACCTGCAGCTCCACAGTCATGTCTGTTGTAGTACATTTGTTTTCTAAGGAGGCGCACATTGACATGGGTAAAAGCTCCATCCAGAATCAACATTCTTTTTTAGATGATACAGAGGGCCAAGTCTTGGCCTGGCAATAGAGAACTTTCTAGACTTATTTTAAACATTTTCTCTGTAATACCTTGGGAAGTGTTTAACAAATCTTGTTTCCTTTGCATTTATCTGAGCCTGGCTTCTGTCAGTTTCTGTGCTTTTCAAAATTGTTGTCAAACCCCCACTTCTTGAATCAGTTAATTATCCAGCTGACTGTCTGTTTGGACAGAGGAAAACCCAAATTGCGTAGGATCTCACCCACTTCTCCGCAAGTCAATTCCACCAACATTTACCACAGCCCTGTAGGCTTGCCAAATGAGGGAGGGGTGGAGTAGAGAAGAGGACGCTGTGTGTGTGTGTGTGGGGGGGGGGGTCTCCTCACTGGGAGACAGGCCTGTGCCCTCTCTTGGCTACAGAGCAGTGAGTGACATGTCTGCTGTCAGCTCTGTTCCTCACACAATCCAAGGATGAGGGGAAGTGGCTGCTGGAGGCGCAAAGGGGCACAGAGTTGTGCCCTGCAGGACAGTATTTGAGCAAAAGAGACCAGGCACCTTTCACTTCCCCTCTGTGGCTGGGAGCTCCATGTGTGTCAGCTCATGGGATAGCTTATGCAAAAACATGGGTTCATTGGGAGAATCACAGGAAAGATGGAAGAATGTGAAAAGGACAGGAAAATTCGGGATCCAAGTGACAGGAAAGAATAGACAACTATTTCAGGGAACTCTGCTGGTGTGAGATAAGGGCCATGTGTTGTCCTTAGAAAGGGGGACAGTGGCGGAGGGAGCTTTTTCCCATTATGAGTTTTCCTAATGAGAAACCTTATACCATTTATACAGTGTCCAGTCCTTGGCTAGGGAAAAGCAGGCTGTCCCCTCAGAACTGAGCACAACACCACAAGTGGATCTCCCCAGGGGACAAGCTTGGTACTTTCCGCAGCAGGTAGACATGTGGATGTTAGGTGAGCAAAGCCATAGATACCTGCTGCAGAGTGTGAGCGTCAAGGGTACAGCATCCCACCTGAGAGAGCAGGCTTGTGAAGGATCTGAATTCTCCCTGATGACCAGAGCAAGACCAACAAGGTGGCCACAAGCATTGGGTTCCTTCAAGATCCAATGGTTCAAAACCCTCAGATGGTTGACCTGGGAGAACTCTGAGAAAGCAGCCAGCACTGCTCTGGTACATGGATGGGGAACTGGAGGTGTGTTCAGTGTCATGGAAATTAGAGAGTCCAAAGGGGGGTGAATCTGGAGACTCCTCAAAAAATTAGACACAGAATTCCCATACAGTCCAGCAATTTAGCTTCTGAGTATGTACTCAAAAGAAGTGAAAGCAAGGACCTGAATAGCAACTTCATTTGTACACCAATGTTCACTGCAGCACTATTCACAATAGCCAAAAGGTGGAAATAACCCATGTGTTCATCAACAGATGAATGGATAAATAAAATGTGATACATAAATGCAATGGAATATTATTCAGTTTTAAAAAAGAAGGAGTTTGGGATTAACATACACACACTACTATATATAAAATTGATAATCAACAAGGGCCTACTGTATAGCACAGGGAACTCCACTCAATATTCTGCAATAACTTAAATGGGAAAAGAATCTGAAAAACATTAGATATATGCATATGTTATATCTGAGTCACTTTGCAGTATGACTGAAACTAACAGCATGGTAAATCAACTATATTCTAGTATAAAATAAAAATTAAAAAAATAAAAATAAAGAAAAAAACAAGGAAATTGTGACACATGCTGCAACATGGATGAACCTTGAAGACATGGTGCTAACTGAAATAAATCAGTTACAAAGGCAAAATTTTGTATGATTCTATTTACTTGAGGAGCTTGATTCATGGAGATAGAAAAAGTGGTGTTTGCCCGAGGCTGTGGGGAGGGGCAATGGGGGATGTTTAATAGGCTCAGAGTTTCAGTTTGAGATGATGAGAAAGTTCTAGAGATGGGTGGGGGGGCGTTGCACAGAAATGTGTACAGTGTGTACTCAATGCCACTGAAGTGGACACTTATAAAAATTAAAATGCTAAATTTTACATTATGTGTATTTTACCACAGTAGAAAAGAAAAAGAAAAGAAAAACAGAAAGTGGAACAGGCTGTTTGGGCCCTGTCACCAAAGACATTCAAGCTGAGGCTTCCTAACTCTGGACCTGGGGTCCTGCAGTGGGACTCTGACATCATGTAAGGGTTGGCCCATTGGACAGTCAGGGAGACATAGAGGAAAGGGTGCTTTGAGGTCAGGTAAAAATAGGTTAAAATCCCAGCCCTGCATCTAGTTAGCTGTGTGATCTCGCACAAGTTGCCTAAAACTCACTAAGCCTGCCCTTCCTTATCTGTAAAATGGACGTTCCAAAGATCACGGTAGAGGCAAATTGTGAGGACTGAATGAGACGGTGTTCCCAGAAACAAACCCCCTGTGAAGCCCAGTAGAAAACATGTCAGAACAAAAGATATGGACTGACCATAGGCAGATAAAAAATCACAGATGATTCTGAAACATGAAAAGATGCTGAAAGTCACTCATGATAGGAGACATGTGAATGAGAGCCTCATTGAGATACCAGTTTTCTCCTATCCAACTGGAAAATCCAACAGTTGGAGAACACATGCTGCAGGAGAAGTTCTGGGGAGACAGGCATCAGCATTATTGGTTCAGGGCAAAATAACGCCCTCTCATGGAGGGCAACTGGGCAATATTTATCAAAATGAAAAATAAACTTTCCTGGTTAACCAACGATCTCACTGCTCGGAATTTATCCCACAGATATACCTGCACATGTACAAAATGGGATATTTACAAGTTTTCTCATAGTAGGAAAAGTTGTAATAGCAAAAAGCTTAAAATAAGACAGTACCCATTTAAAAGGGATGTCATATCCACACAAGTAGAACAGTATACAGTTGGGGAAAGGGATGAGGAGGCTGGGCTAATATTACTAAATGACAAAAAGCAAAGTTGAATAATGCACACAGTAACCTGCTTTTATGGTAAGAAAGGTGAGGGGGTCAAAAGATATATCTGTAGTTGTTTCATTTTGCTCAAAGTTACACTGTGAGGATAAACAAGAAACTAATAAAAATAATTTCTTGTAGGTGAAGAGACTAAGATGGGAGTGAGACTTCCTGAGCATATCGTTTTATATAAATTTTAATTTTTAGATCATTTGATGCATTACGTGTTTAAAACAATTTCAAAAATAAAACTTGATGAAAAATAAACTTAAAGACCTATGAAACTATACTGGAGACATAAAAGAAGCTTTAATGAATGAATTGATATATTATGCTCCTGTAGGGAAAGCCTCTGAAGGTGTCAATTCTTCCCAAATTAATTAGTTTATTTAATTCATTTTTACTCAACATATAGAATCTGACAAAGTTATTCTAATGTTCATACAGAAAATAAAATGTTCTAGAATTGGCAAGAGAATTTTGGGAAAAATAAAGAGGGCTTTATGTTATCAAGATATACCATGAAAAAAGTAATTAAAGTATATTTTAAATATAGCAAGTATAGTGTACTTGCTATAAAAGAGAAGACAAATATATCAGTGAAAAAAGATAGAGAGCCTGGAAACTGATATGTGTGTATGTGGAAATTTAGAATATTATAAAAATGAAACTAGATCCATTTTTCATTAATAAAACTAAATGCAAGTGGGTTAGAAGTCTACATATTTAAAAACAAAACCCTACAAGTATAAAAATAAATGTAGACTTTTTTATAGGCCTGGCTAAGAAAGGCCTCCAAAGCAAAGGAGAAAACCCAGACACAAGAAAAAGAATAATCAGATTTTACCCATGTAGAAATTTAAAAATCACCACAAATACAGCTGCTTATATTTGCCATTTATCACTAATAAACAGAAATTGAAAATGAAAAAAATTATTTGCAATAGCATTAAATTTCCACATCCCAAGAATAAATCTAATCAAGCTTCACACAGGAAAATATAAAATATTGCTAAGAATACAGAAGATTTAAATAAGTGGATCTCTCTACTACGTTCATTGGTTGAAGGACTCAATATTTTAGCTATGTCAATTCTCTCCAAATGATCTATATGTGTAATGCAACCCAATAAAGGTACCAGGATTTTTTTTTTTTTTTTTGAGGGAACTGACAAGCTGATTTAAATTTTACTGAAAATGTACAGGATGAAAAATAATCAACATACTCCTTAAAAAGAAGGTGGGAGGACTGATTCTATTGGTTATTTTGAGTTATTATAAAGCCAGAGCGATTAGGACTGTGGTGTTAGTTCAAGGTTGGACAGATGGGCCAATGCAGCAGCAGAAAGGCTGCATAGAAAGTCAGGTGAATGTGGACACCTGGCTGAAGACAAAGGGCACAATGCAGTGGGGAAATGATGTCCTTTTCAAGAAATACTCCTAGGTTAACTGGATAACAATATGGGGGAAAAAAATGTAACTTGACTCTCTCCCTACCTCACACCAGCCATATACAAACCAATTCCAGGCACATTGTAAATCTAAACATGAGAAGAAAACAATAAAACTTCTAAGGAAAATATTGTAAAATATTCTTATAGCCTTGGGGTAGAGAAGACTTCTTAAATAAGATATCCAAAGTCCTACCATAAAAAAAGATTGATAAATTGAACTACATTAAAATTAAAAGCTTCTGTTCTTTAAGACATCATAAAGAGTCTAAAAGATAAATCACAGAGTGGGAGAATATATTTGCAACACAAATAGCCAATAAACAACCTGTTGCCAGAATATACATAGAAGTTGTACAAATCAATACAAAATGACACACAACTGTGCCAGTTCTTAACTTATTGCCTCTCAGCTCCATATTCACTCTATTGTCCCCTACTTTGTAATACTGGAGCTGGGCTCTGCAAACCCATTTCTGCTTTGCCAGTTGGCAATGTGTCAAGCTCTGCTGGTAAGGGTCACTGAAGGAAGCTGCAAAGATGGTGGAGGGACTAGAGTTTTGTTTTGTTTTGTTTTCTCCTGGATTTGCCCCCATTGGTGATGAATCGGGCAGGAAAGGTCATGGCCTTTTTTTTTTTTTTTTTTGGATTCAATAATTTATTTATTTATTATTATTATTATTTTTTTTTTTTTGGTCATGGCTTTTTGCAGCATCCCCATGGCAGCGCCAGGCTCTCCTGGTTCTGAAGTGGCCCCAGTAAACTTCATCCTTACTGCAGAGGCATGTGGCATATTTCTGCAATAGCCACATCATCTCAGAATCTGATTAGAATGCGAATATGACTCAGCAGTTCCACCCCTGGATATACGTACAAAAAAATAGAAACACTAATTTGAAAAGATACATGTGCCCCAATGTTCATAGTAGCATTATTTACTATTGCCAAGATATGGGAGCAACCTAAGATCTCATCAACAGATGAACGGATAAAAAAAAGGTGTAGTGTATTTTATACAGTGGAATACTACTGAGCCATAAAAATGAAATTCTAACATTTGCAACAACATGGATGGATTTGGAGGGTGCTATGTTTAGTGAAACGTCAGACAGAAAAAGACAAATACTGTGTGATATCACTGACGTGGAATCTAAAAATTACAACAAACTAGTGAATATAACAAAAAAGAAACAGGCTCACAGATACAGAACAAACTAGTCGTTACCAATGGGGAGAGGGAAAGGGATTAGAGGCAAAAACTACTGTATATAAAATAAATAAGCTATAGGGGTATATTGTACAGCACAGAGAATATAGCCAATATTTTATAATAACTGTAAATGGAATATAACCTTTTAAAAATTGTGAATCACCATATTGTACACTGATAACTTATAAAATATTGTACATTAGCTATACACCAGTGGGTATAAAACAGCAGAATGGGTAAATACAATATGGCATACTTATTAAATGCAATACTGCATCTACGATAGCAAAAATGAACAAATGACAGCTACATGGCACAATGTGGATGAATCTCACAAACATGATACTGACCAACAGCAACAAAGAGCCAGACACAGAAAACAGAGGATGTACGATTTCTTTATACAAATTTTCTAAAGCCAGAACGCATTGCTTTGAAACCACATTACCTTTGGGTAGAGGAACCAGATGGTGATGGGGCAAGTGTGAGAGGGGGGCTTCTTGGGCGTGTGAAATGTTCTATTTCTTGGCCTAGATTGTGATTACATGGATGTGTCTACTTTAGGAGACTTGATTGAGCCCAAATACCTTTCCTTATGTACTTTTATGCATTTGCATTATTTTTCAATTAAAAAGTAAATAAAAAAGGAGAAAGAAAAGGTGACTGTTGAGATGAAGTCCTATATTTATACTAGTAAAAATTTAATACCCCAAATATATAAAGAGCTCCTATATAGAAAAGAGGAACTATCTAAAAGAAAAATGGGTGAAAGAGTGTAATAAATGATTCGCATACTATGTACAACTGGCCAGTGCACACAGGCAGAACCCCTCAATTTCACTAGAAACCTGGAAAATATGTTCTCAAACACCAATGAACATCCATTTGAGTGGAAAGAGGAAAGACTGATATAATGCTGGTGGGCATGTGGATAAATAGGCACTTTATTAGCAGAATCAAAATAAAAAATATGACTAACTTTGGCCCAACATTTCACTTTTGGGAATCCTAAAATAAGTCACACCTATTTCAAAAGATGCAGGTAACAGAGTGTTCACTAGAGCATTGTTTGGGGGAAAATGGAAAATTAAATGTCCATTAATTGGGGAAAAAATCAAGTATATCCATACAATGGAAGACTATGTAGCTGGTAAAAAGAATAATGGGGCTACATTTGGCTTGACATGACAAAATCTGCTGTAAAGCTGACTCAGAAAAGTAATTCTCAGATCAGTGCATTGAAAATTATGGCATTAATGTAAAAGAATTAAAGACATAAGGTATACTTGTAAAGGGTATCTTTCATTGTTACTCTATAGGTTTATGTACTACTTAAATATCTTATCAGAATTTTTTTAATGGCCCAAGTAAAGCATTAAAAAACAATATGATTTAAAGTACCTACCGTATGGGTGACATGTTCTATTGTTTCCTGATACCCAAGGCAGATTCCAAGCTAGAAAAAACCAACCTCCATTTCCATAGCCATTTGAAACCAATAGGATTTATTTAGGGAGGAGGGAAAGAGGGAGCAGGAATTCCTATCTAAGGAAGAAGTTTCTTAGCCTTGAGCTAGTTTATTCTTGAACTACTTCATGGTCTGGAATACCTACTTGGACCATCCTCCATCTGCTTTGGGATGGTGGGAGGTCTTCCTCCCTAGACAAAGTCTGATGCTGTCAGAGGAAATATAATGTGAGCCTTGTATGTGATTTTAGATTTTCCAGTAGCCACATTAACAAAGGAAAAAGAAACAGGTGAAATTCATTTTAATAATATGTTTATTTAACCCAAGATAGCAAAATTATCTCAAACTAATCAATATAAAAGTATTAATGAAGTATTCTGTATTCTGTTTTTTGTAAAGTCTTCAAAATCTGGTGTGTACTTTACACTTACAGTACATCTTAATTTGAATGTTACATTTTTCTTGATCTGTATTTAGATTACACAAAATTTACAGTTGAAAAAGTAGATTCAAATACCTAAGCTATTCCCCAAATATTTAAACACAGAAATGTTCAATAACTGAATCCAGTATCAGTCATTTAATCTGAATTTAAACTAAATAAAATGAATTTAAAATTCCAGTTTCTTGGTTGCCCCAGCCATATTTCAAGTGCTCAATGGTCACATGTGGTCAGTGGCTCAGTATCGAATAGCACGGGTCTAGGCCCTGTGGTCCTGGAGGTGACTCCCCTGGCCATGTGCTCGGACTGCAGCTCTTCTCTGCATCCTGAACACATGGAGCTCCGGGCATCTGGAGAACCAGGTGAGCATTGGAGAACACCCAGCCTCCTGGGTGGGCAGATGGTCTTGGACACCTGGGTGGGTGATATTTACCCACAGCCTCGGCACTGCTATGCAGAGCTGGTGAAGATTAGCAAGGGGCCTTGTGGGCTGTGAAAGACCTCTGCAGAGAGACTGCATTCCTGGGGGATGAGCCTGACTTTGGGATGAACTCAACAGGATGACCTAAGCTGAGATTTCACAATGTGGCAGCAGCGGGGAACAGGTGCTGGCAACAGCTGGGAGCTCTCTGAAGGCCGCGCTGGACCTCAGCCTCTCTGAGCAAATGAGCCCCTGCTGAGGGCAGGTCTGAGCCCACAGGGGAAAGCGAGAAAACCCCCAGCCCTGCCCTGCACCAAGGTCTCTTAGCTTCTTAGCTGAGACAAATTATAAGGCCTTCAGCTTCATCACACCTCTGGCACACTCACACCCAAGGTGAAACTGAAGGGCTGCTTTTCCACATCTTGAGAAGTTCCTTCCTTCCTTCCTGCCTGCCTTCCTTCCTTCTTTCCTTCCTTCCTTCCTTCCTTCCAGTCAATGGTGAAGCTTCTGTTCAAAAACCATTCTTGAGAATCCTGCAGAAGCCTCTCTCTGAGCTCTGGGCTGGGAAGACCACATGCTTCTATCAATATTCTGGGCTCCCATTTTGGTGAAATTGACATTTCATGGATTAATTCATCTCTATGATGTGCCAATGGATGCAACCAAATACAAAGCATGGACCTCCCCTTTAGCAACCCGCATTTCATTGAGGGAGGCCGAGGGAGCTCTCTGTTGAAAACAGTGGTGTACAACCTTGGCTGCACAGCACTGATGCCTGGGACACACCAGAGGTTCTGATTTAATTGGTCTCAGGTACAGACATGGCACTGGGGTTTTAAAAGCTTCCCAGGTGATTCTCACTTGCAGCCAGGGTGAACACCGCACATTGGAATCAAGTCAGTGACCTCAAGGGCCAGCAACTGGGTTCGAGAAATTCTGATTATATCCCAAGAATTCTGTGTTCAGTACAGCAGCCAAAGTGATCCTTTAAAGTGTAGAGTAAGTCATAGCCTTCCCTTCTTCAAAACTCTACCATGACTCCCCATTTCCCATTAAATAACAACCAGAGCCCTCGTATCTCAATATACACACAAGGCCCTGTACAATCGGCTCCATACTGCCCCATCGCCCCCTTGCTCCCTCTTCTCTGGCTGCACTGACCTCCAGGTTGGTCCTTGATAATTCACCCTGGCTCTTCCCTGTGGCCAGGACAATCGTCCCTCAAGCACCATGTAGCCAACTCTCTCACATCCTGCACACTTGTGATGATTAATTTTACGTGTCAGCTTGACTGGGTTAAGAGGTTCCCAGATAGCTGGTAAAGCAATGTTTCTGGATATGTCTGTGAGGGTGTTTCTGGAAGAGATTAGCATTTGAATCAGAAGAATAAGTAACACTCACCCTCACCAGTGTGGGTGGGTATCATCAAAACTGTTGAGGGCCTGAAGAGAACAAAAAGGCAGGGGAAGGGGGAATTCACGCTCTCTGCTTGAGCTGAAATATCTACCTTCTCCTACCCTTAGACATGGGCATTCTCAGTTCTCGGGCCTTTGGACTCAGCAGTGAACTTACACCATTGGCTCTCCTGGTTCTCAGTTCCTTGGGTTTGGACTGGAATCCACCCCCAGATTTCCTGGGCCTCCAGCTTGCAGTCAACAGATCATAGGACTTCTCAGCCTCCATAATTGTGTGAGCCAGTCCCTCATAATAAACCTCTTCCTATATGTCTATACATTCCCTACGGGGTTTTTTTTCTCTGGAGAACCTGACTATGTACCACCAATGCTCAACCTTATCGATGAGGCTTTTCCTGAAACCTCTTCCCCTTTCATGCTGCTCTCTCTCTTTCTATGGCATAAGAAAACATACTATGTAATTTTTCATAACTAACATGCTATATAATTTTCTTATTCACAATGTCTATCTCCTCTGCTCAGGATGTTTGTCTGCTTTGTTCACTGATATATCCCTGGTACCTAGGATGTTCCTGACACGATGGGTGCTCTGTAAATATTTATTAAATATGTGAGAATCTGCAGAGTTCTAATTAAGTTTCCAGGTAAATAAAGGTGATGACCTTACATGTTTAAAGTTCCCCATCCAGATACTGACAAATGATAAAAGGACTATAGAAAGAGTGATATGCTCGTACTTCACTGGAATATAAGGAAGGTGTGCCCTGTGAAGGCCAGATACTGCAAGAAATTACTACTAAAAATAGCACAGATGGATCAAAAATGAAGAAAATGACCTCCCAAAATACATCTAATTTTTTGAGAAAGCAGTAGGTGTCATGGGAATAGAGGAGATCCTGGCGGAATCTACCCAAATGTCTGCATTTTAAGTGGTGAGAACAGAAGTGTGGGCAGGTCATGAGTTGGATGTGAGCTCCATGTCCTTTAACTATTGTAGATTGATACCCTGGGAAAGTAGCTGCTCCAGGAGGTACAAGGGTAAGTACAAAAGCAGCAAATGCAAAAATCCCAGGTATAAAAGGCTCTCTCTGGTGACCATGGCCCTTCCCAAGGCAGTGAACTATGGGGTCAGGAAATAGGCCAGATGAAATGACATTCCATGCTGGAAGTAGATGCATACCTAAAGGGAAAACTTCACATAGAAAGCTAATCCTTGGTGGATGGCTTCAGCAAACACAGAGAGGGAACTGCAGCAAATTGCAATTTCCTTGCTATGACTGTCTCCTAGAATATTCCCTACTCCCCTCTAGCTGCATTATGACTAAGCAGGTTTGTAAACTATGTCAATTCCTCTTCCAGTTTCAGATCTGTAAGTAACCAGGTGGTGAGGGAGGGATCAGAGGAGAATTCGCTCATGCAGTTTGGGGCATATACCTAGTTTGGATAGACGTCTTCTTGTTTTAGCTTGAATAATGTGACCAAAAATGGCACCTATGAAAAGACTCTGCATTACTTAAACTTAAGAATATGGCAATTATAATATACTTAAAATATACTGCATTGTTTATCATGTGCTTTCAGTTAAATTCAGAAAAAAAATGAACCCTGTAAAATGAGGTGAAAGATATGACAGTGAGCAGACTGAAATGTAATGGGCGGTTCCTGAATTACTAAAAGTCTGTAAAGAAACAAATGGAGCTAAAGTGCAGGTAAAAATGACATTAGAGAAATTAAATTGCAGAAGTGACACAAAAGAAAATAAAATCAATGATACAGAGAACAAACATAATAAGCTCTAAGAGGGCAGAATTTTCTTTTCAGACTAGGAAGACAGATATGCTAAGGGTCAAGAAGATAGATAGGGAGATAAAACAAATATACAAATATTCTTTCAAATATTCAATAATCCAAATATACATTATTCATAATCCCAGGAAAAAAGGTTTGAGATATAGAAACAGTGAGAAAAAAAAAAAAACACAAAAAGCAAAAAAGAACCCACTGATGTTCCTAAAGAAGAGACCAGAAAAATATAACTGAATCAATTATCAAGGATAAAATAGAATAAATCTCTTGGATGAATAGAGACATAAATCTGAAGATTCACATGGCTAGATGCTTACAAGTTTAATGAAAAGTGATCAATTCTGTACGTAACTCTGGCCAAACATTTTTATTTCAAAGGGAAAGAAAAACTCCAGAAAGGAGAGAAAAAGTCAATTATAATAGAATAAAGGTTAGACTGTTTTCTAACCTGTGCTCTGCAGCATTGGGGTAAAAGAACAGTGGAACTACACTCACCCTTTTCTAGCAATATGGTGCACTTAACGTTGAGAGAAAAACATTTGCTACAGAAGATTTAAAAATGTGGCATAGAATATTTAAAAGCCACCTAAGCAGGGTAAGGAGACAAAATCTGTGCATGTTCAAGGTGGGTGGTCAGATCAGAGGCAGCTATACATAGCCAGCAACTCTATAAGGCGAACTAGGGATAAAAACACACCCCACAGAGAAAATGAAATACTCTTCTGTCTTTGGCTCTAGATGGAGGGAATAAAAAGAAGAAAGATTCTTCCAAGAATTTTTAATATAAATCATTGCATGAGTTTGGGGCTGGAATTCACACTACCAGTGTGGCCTGAAATTCCCCAAGAAACTTTAAAGTAGTTTCAGGTTGGCAATATTCATATGTGTCTAGCAGAGCTAAATGAAATATTCTTTGGAAGAACTACTTTAAACTTAGGTCTCAAAAAACTCCAATGGATAAAATTCCAGAGAACATGCACTCATAATCAAAAATTACAAATCACATGAGGAAATGAGCCACTGTAGCAAGAATTAGCAGAAAATACAAACTACAGA
Organism: Hippopotamus amphibius kiboko; assembly: GCF_030028045.1. Lineage (NCBI taxonomy): Eukaryota > Metazoa > Chordata > Mammalia > Artiodactyla > Hippopotamidae > Hippopotamus > Hippopotamus amphibius. The sequence goes on from NC_080201.1 coordinate 43,799,753, forward strand.
ATCATCAGACATGCAAAACCCATAACTACTACAATGATACAATTCAGGATATTTAAATCTATGTTTATTAAGATTAAATAAACAAAGGGAAGTTTCAAACGTGTAACTATGAAACTAGCAACTATAAAAAAATTACCAGGAACATTTGAAAAAATTAGTAGAATTTCTAGGAATTAAAACCTTTATGCACAGATTAAGCAGACATAGAGAATAGAGTGTGAAAATCTAACATATGCCTCTTCAGAGTTCCAGAATAAATATATTAAGAGAATTGGAGGAGAGACAATATTCAAAGATATAGTGGCTGCAAATTTTCAGAATTGATAAAAATTTCCAATCGTCAGATTGAGGAAGCTCAACTACTCCCAAAGAGAATGAATATGAATAAATCTACATCTCTAAAACCCTCCAGACAAAGAGAAAAACCATAAAAGTGACCATAAACAAAGGGAAGCAATAAATAGAAATGATAACTACAGTGACATTTGACTTATCAGAAGCAGTGTTAGAAGCCAGAAAATGAAAAAATAACCTTAACATTCTGAGAAAAATTACTCTTAGCTTAGTATTTTGAGTATAAAATTATATCTTGAAAGAATGAAGATGAAATAAGTACATATTGTAACAAAGAATGGCTTGTAGAGTTTTAAAAGAACAAACTGTTAAAAAAGGAATGTCTAAAGTCCATTCTTCATAATACAGAAACAAATTTTTGAGAAGTAAGAGGGAATGGTGAGCAAGAAAATGATATATATGTGAGTAGATCTAATTAAACAATGACCATTTAAAGCAAATATTATGACTTCTAAAATGTACAGTATAAATTGAGAAAAAAATAAAATGCTGACTAAAAAGAGCATACATCAGTGGTAGGTGTTAAATATTCTAAGATGATTGTATTATTTTGGAAGAGGATAAAGATACTGACTAACTAGAAGAGGGAAAAACAAGATAAAATCAATTACCTAAATTAAAAAATGCATAAAAAGAGGAAAAAACAGAGAAAGGAGCAAAAATATTAAATTGTAGAGCTAAAGCCAATTACATCAGTTTTCACAACAAATGTAAATGAACCAAACTTTCTGGGTAAAACACAAAGATTTTCAGGTTGTGTTTAAATTTAAAAAATGGAGAAACAAAACATTCAGACTTGGAAATGTTAAAAGTAAAAGGATGAAGACGGATACCCTGGATAAGCTCTAATCAATCAAAATGGAGCTGGTGTAGCAATGGGAACCTTAGAAAAACTACAAACACGTTACTATATATAAAACATCTGACCCCATATTGAGTTCTAAGCATCTCTGAATTTAATACCATAGCTTTACAACATGCAAATACCAATGGTCATAACTAAAAGGAGAGTCCAACAAATCTATCATCAAACAAGCAGATTTTAATATACCCCTTTTATTGAATGATAGATTAGGTAAAAATATTATTGAGGACGTAGAAAATCTGAACCAAACAACTAACAAATCTGAATTAATGTATAAATATAAAGTAACACTCTTTAAAAGAGAAATTTTCCTCTCAGAAATAAATGAAATATTTATAAAAATAAAACGCAAGTAGTATGATGCAAAATTTTTAAAGAGTTTCATACTGTACTAGATATAAAAATTTCATATATAGCATATATAATAATTATAGAACTATATACTCATATACTAACATATTTAGGCATAGTTATATAATCTCATAATCTGTGGAAAGGCAAGGAAGTTGCATCTAAAGAGAAATTTATATCATTTATATCAGAAAAGGTAAATATTAAGGGTAGAATAGAGATTAATAAAATAAAACCAAAGTTATACTAGAGAGACTTAAAAGAAGCTGATATTTGGTTGTTTTAAAAGGCCTATAAAAATAGACCAACTCTAGTGAGATGGGTCATTAAAAAAAATGGAAGTAGACAGCACAAATAAAACAATTTTAGGGATAGAAAAGGAAAGAGAAACTACAGATCAAACAGGAATTAAAAGTTTATTTTTTTCAACTTTATGACAATATTTTGGAAAATTCAGTGAAATGGACAAATTTCTTAAAAATCAATTAATCTGACCAAAGAAGAAATATTAGATTTTAATAGTTCTATAACCATTAAATAATTTGCATCAATAGTTTAAAAATCTCCCCATGAGGAAAACATTAGGCACAGATGGTTTTATAGGTAAATTTTACCAAACAATGAAGAAACAAATATTCCAAAAGCTTTATAAACACCTTCAGAAAACAAAAAGAGGGTAAAATTCCCAAGTTATTTCATGTGCCAAGCACAAGTATATCAAAATAAAACAAGAACAACATAGAAAAGTAAAGTTATAGGGCAATCTTACTTATGAATATGGAGTTAAAGTCTACCCACTCCCCCTCAAAAACTATGTAAAAAAGAGAATATAAAATGACCAAACTAGTTTAATTTCAAGAATGAAAAGTGAGTATAGAATTATAAATTTTATAAAGGTTATTCACCACATTAAATTAAGAGTATCAAAGTCCTTCCTTCTTATTATTGTTTTCTATTTCTAATTCAAATTCAATCAATGTTTGCTTCTTATATTTTGAAGTTAGCTTTTTGTGAGCATTTACTTTAGAAATGTGATACTGTCCCTTGGATTCATCCCTTTATCTTTATGAAATGTCTTTATTTTTTAGCAGTGTTTCTTGTTTTTAAGTCTATTCTGTCTGGTATTAGTATAGCAACCCCAGCATCCTTTGGTTAGGGTCTGCCTAGCATGTCTTTTCCCATCCTTGTAACAATTATGTGTTCTTACACTTAAAGGAGTGAGTCTTTTAAGCAGCATATAGTCACATTCTGTCCTTATATTCTTTGACTATCTTTGTTAACTGGAATATTTACTCATTTTTATGTAATGTAATTACTGATTTATTTGTATTCCTGTCCTCCATTTTACTACCTGTTTTCTTTTAGTTCACTTGTTCCGTGTTTTCTTGCCTCTCTTTTCCTGACTTCTTTTGAATTAAAATATTTTCTTTTCTCTTTTATTAATTTACTTGTTTATAATTTTACTCTTCTTGTAGTTACTCTAGAGATTACAATACCATTCCTTGATATATTACCATCTGATACAAATCGTTACTTTTCCACTCCCCTGATAATGCTCAAAATGTGGAATATTTTCAGGCCATTGACCCTCTCTTATAGTTTGCAATTTTGTTGTCACGTATTTTAGTTCTGCATGTTTAAAACCCCACAAGACATTATTATGGGTCTATATAGTCATTGTCAGTCAGTGTGCATTTATATTCATTTATATGTTTATTCTTTGACTTTGTGCTTAATTTCTTCCTGCATTTCTGTGATTCCCTTTAGGATTTTTTTTTTTTTTTTTTACAGACCAAAGATCTCTCTTTAGTGTTTCTTTTAGTTCAGGTTTGGCAGAGGTAAAATACTCCTGGTTTTTGTCTGAAACTATCTTCATTTTACCTTTATTTTTGAAGGATATTTTTGTGAGTTATAAAATTCTAGGTTGGAGTTTATTTTATCTCAGTACATTAATGAGGCCATTCTCTTGTCTTTTGGCTGCTATCATTCTGTCAGGAAAAGAGCTGTCAATCTTTTATTTTTCTCATTTCAAGATAATGTTCTTTTCCCCACCTCTGACTGCTTTTAAGCTTTCATCTTATTTGGTCTATAGCAATAGTATTTTTACTAGAATATGCCTAGATGAAATTTTCTTTGTGTTAATTCTTCTTGCGGTTTGCAGAGCTCCTTGAATCTGTCTTTCAACAGTTTTATAAATTATCCAGCCATTTTTCACCTTGCATATCATTTTGTAGTCCCTGCTACTACTTGAATTCTGGGATTCTGATTACATATATTTTAGATTATCTGGCTGTGGTGTGCATGACATCTCATACATGTACTCAATGCTCTTTCATGTATTTTCCATTCTTTTCAATATTTGTACTTAGTTTAGATATTATCTATTGATATTTCTTCAAAAAAGAAACTAATCCTGGCATCTGCTGTTTCTATTAGTTATACCAATGTAATAAGTACCAATAACCTTCAGGTATTTTAGTTTTCGTAATTTCCGTTGGATTCTTCTTTTTATTTTAAATATATTCTCATTCTCCGTTGATATTCTTTAAATTTTAATCCATTTTCTCCAAATTTCCTATTTATCAATCATATTAAACTCATTATATTAAACTTTATGAAATTGCTATTATTCTACCACTTTTCATCAACAAAAATGTCAGTATCATGTGATCCAATCTGATGCTGCTTTAATTCTATTATCTGAATAACATGTGAGGATCTTTCCATCGTCTATTTTTCTTCTGTTTTTTGGTCACGGGGTCCTAAATTTTTATGTGTATGTTTGTGAGTGCATGTGTGTATGTGTGTGTAGTGTTTTTTAAGTAAAGTTTAATTGCATAGTGTATAGCACACAATTCTTAATGTATAACTTGATGCACATATGAATATGTATACACCCATCATTTTCACCTAGATCAAGATGTAGAGCATTTTCAGTAATGTAGGTTCCCTCATGCCCTATCCCAGCCATTGTTGCCCCCAGAATAGTTGGGGAAGTTATGCCTGTTTTATACAGTATGTACTCCTTTGCACTAATTCCATTTACCTTTACGTCTATGAGTTCATCCATGTTGTGTTTGTTCCTTTACCTTGTTGCATAGTATTCTATTGCATAAATACACCACGATGTATTTCTCCATTCTAGTGTTTATGGATAGTTCTTGTTGTCTTTCCATATGCGTGCTTTTATGAAGACTGTTGCTATAAACATTGTGGCGCCTATCTTTTGGGGGACATAACCACTCATTTTGGGGGGAAATATGTAACTAATAAGTCTAGATGCTGGAACATGGGACATATATATATTTTACTTTAGTAGGTATTGCTAAATAGTTTTTCAAAGTGGTTGTACTAATTTATACTCTTATTAGCAATTTAAGAGAATTCCAGCTGTTCTACGTACTCCCCTGCATCTGATAATGTGAGTCTTTTTAATTTTAGCTTTTCTGGTGGGTATGTAGCAGCATATTATTGAATTTTCATCTGTATTTTTCTGATGATGAATTGATTAATTAAATTAAGTGTGTTTTGTGTTTATTGACTACTTTAAAATCATCCTTTGTGAAGTGTCTGTTCAAATTTTTTATTTTTCTGCTGGGTTATCTGAATTTTTCTTATTGATTTATACAAGTTCTTTTTATACTCTGAATTTGAGTTCACTGTTGGATATTTGCATTGGAAATATCTTTTCCAAGCCTATGACCTTCATTTTAATTCCTTTAATGATACCTTTTAATGAACATGGATTCTTAATTTTAATGAAGTCTAATACATTAGTCTTTTCTTTTACAGTTAGTACATTTTTGGTGTTGTTAAAGACATGTTTGCCTACTCAAAAATAAATAGGGTCTTCTATTTTTCCTTCTAGAAACCTGATTTGTTTTAATTATCACTTTTAATTTAATGATCCATGTTGAATTAATTTGCATGTACTGTGTGAGGTAGGGATTGTATTAGTCTGGGTTCTTCAGAGAAAAAGAACCAGTAAGTTATCTATACACATAAAATATAAAATAAGGAATTTTCTCACCTGGTTATAGAGGCTGAGAAGCCCCAAGATCTGCAGCTGACAAGCTGGAGACCCAGGAAAGCTGATGGTATAGTTCTGGTCTAAGTCAAAAGAACTGAGAACTGATGGTGTAAGTTCTAGTCTGAAAGCCAGCAGGCTCAGGATCCAAGAAGAACCAATGTCACAGTTCAAGTCCAAAGGCAGGGAAAAATGGATGTCTCAGCTCATGAGAGTCGGTCAGTGACTGACATCTATGGGAAGGTCAGTCTCTTTGTTCTATTCAGGCCTTCATTAGATTGGATCAGGCCAACCCGCATTGGGGAGGGTTATCTGCTTTACTCAGTCTTCTGATTCAAATGTTAGTCTTATCCAGGTATACTCTCACAGACACACCCAAATTAATGTTTGACCAAATATCTGGGCATCTCATGGCCCAGTGCAGTTGACAAATAAAGTTAACCATTACAGGGATCAATATTCGTTTTTGATCTATCATCTATCTATCTGCATTTGACCCATCACCATTTTTAAAAATGACCATCCTATTCCCACTGAATTGTGTGACTCCTTTGTCATTAATCATGTATATGGTTACTAACACAATTAACAAAGTTGATCCTAGATATAGCTTTATATGTTCATAACTATTTAAAATAGTTCATATTTTCACTAAAACAATAATTGTGTGGTTAAAAAAATGTTAAAGGACTCTGCTGCCCCCTTCCTCCTCCCCATTGCTTCTCCCCATAAACAATTGTTTTCATGATTTTTCCCATTTCTAATTAATGCTTATATTAATGCAAATTTCTTGAGTCATGAGCGTTACATATCATATACTAATTTCTTGTTTTGTTGCATTTTTTTGCTTTCCCACATCCACTCCCCACTTTCGTCCTCTACTTAATCAATGTAACTATGTTACAATTTGTAGTTATATCAGTAATTAATGTTTATATTGATATGACCATATTGCTTTCTGCCTAACCATGCAGTATACAATAATTCTTCTGCAAGACTTTTTGGTTTTCTGGGACGTTGACAATTGTTTTATTTTCTAATTCCTTAGTGTTCTATGCATTGAGAGCCATTTCTTGATAAATGCTCCAAAAGACTAGTCAAATATATGTCAGTATTTCTTATAAGTCTTCAGGCATATTTCTGAGTACTTTATATGTTCTCCTACCCCAGAGACCTCCCTCCTACAACCTCTTGCAAGCTTGTTCACCTGGCTTATGGTATTACAGTGGGAAAAAATTTTAATCTCATTTCCTATTCTTTTGCATTTATTTTGTTTTGTTTTGTTGCTGTTTGTTTTTTTCCCTCTCTGGAGCTCGTGGGATCTACTTTTTATCCTTAGTGTTCTGAAAGTATGTGATGATGTGGTTGGCATAAGTCTTTTGTTGTTGTTGTTTATTCTGTTGGGTGTTTCACGGATCCAGCCAATCTGCCAGTTTCTCACTGATGTTCTCCCCAGAATTTTCTCCTGCTGGTCAGGTAAGGAAATTCCTGGATAGACTCAACACATTTCTCATCTTCTCTCTTCTATTACTCATCTTTTTTGTTTTATTTTCTATTCATCTATTTATTTTATTTTCTTCCATCTATTGTGTATTCCACTAAGTTTTTTTTAGTTTCCTTATTTGCTTTTATTTCTGTATCCCTCCTTCTATTGGTCTGTGCCATTCAAGTTGAGTTTTCTCACATGTATTGTGATTTTGGGCTCTTTATTCATATTTAAGAGCAAGGCTTTAAACTCATTGGAAGCTCCATGTGTCCTCATTGGATCACCACTGTGGGCCTCCACTGTGGTGCAATCAGGCTGCCAGCTTTTCTGTCTTTCTGTTGTAAAGCTCCCTAATGACAGAGCTTGTAAACATTTTTATTTGTATCCATTTGGTTTCTCCAGAAAATAATCCTTTAATATACTATCTGGTGGTGTTTTACCAATTGCTGACACCCCAGAAAGAGGGCAAGGGATGAGATGTGGGGTGTGACAATTCTGGATTTGGATTTACTTATTCCTTTTGTTTTCAATTTAATACCTTATCTCCCAACTACATCTGGTTTCCCCACATCTGGAGCCTCTCAATTCTAAACATAATAAAACTCCCATTTCCTGTAGAGATGGGAATGGGATATATCCTTGGCTACACATGGAAGACAAAGAGATTGGAAAAGGCATGGGGGGTGGCATCTAACGGCTCAGTACAGATGTGCAACCTTGGTGACTGGTGCCGCCAAATCCCAAATCTTTCCAGAGTCCTGGGGGGAAATGAATTTGTTTTCACTGCTCTCCCCTCTGTTGGCACAAAGGTTTCATTTTCTTTGGCTCTTCTGTGTCACTTACCCCTGCTTTGTTTGCTATCTTTGAAACATTTAATTTCTATCTATGAACACTGCTGATTACTCTTCTATTCTCTTTATCTTTATGGGTTATTATTATTTCAGTTATTTTACTATTGCATCAATAGAGTTTTGAGAGAGTAAAGAAATATATGCATGAGAAATTTAATATATATCTATGATTTCATAGATATTTCTTATATATATATAAATCTCTTTCTTTGCACACACAAACAAAATTATACCCCAAATTAAGCAGAGAATACGTATTTTAAAATAAATTCTATACTATCATAAAGACTTACACAAAGAAAATCTACAAATTATAAAATGTAAAAATACAGGTGTATATTCTTTGACTAAATGCAATAAAAATAATCACCAAATAATAAAAACTCTACCCAACTGTCAACAATAGAAACTATTACTAACCCCCAACTATTATTATTGTTATTATTAATTTTATTATTACTACTAGTAAATAACTCCTAGAATAAATAGTAAGTTCAAATAAAACTCCAAATAAAAAGGAAGTACAAACTCTTTAAAAATGAAGACACTGCATGTAAAGATCTGTGAGTACTCACATGAATCTGGGTAGTCTTAAATGCACATAGCAGAAAATAAAGAAGATTGAAAAGTAAAGCTCAAGAAGCTAGAAAATAGATGAAAAATACAGCAAAATTCTATGAACATATTTAATAAAGATAATGGGAACACTCACTAAAGCAGAAATTTAAATGAATGCAACCCCAAAAGCTTGCTTAACAAGACTAATAAAAAAAAATCACACTTTTCACAGGACTGATCAAGAAAGAAAAAGAGAAAAAATAATCTTTAGAAAAAAGATGGGATAGACAGTTACTGACAATATTATGAAAAGTTATGAGCAATCTGTATACTGCTTTATGCCAATAAATGTAAACATTTCAATCAAATTTTTAAAGATAATGTAAGTGGTGAAAATCAACTCAAGATGAGATGTACTACAAGAATATACAAATAATCATAGAATACAATGAAAGGAAGTCACATACCAATCTTTAAAAATGTATCAAGCTCAGGTACCTTTAAGGGTAAGTTCTACCAATCTCTACTGAATAAAAATGGTATACCTTATGAACGGTTTCAGATTGTAAAAACAAAAATTTAAAGCTTTTCAACTGATTATGTGATCCTGGCTTAACTTCACACCCAAACCAGACAAAGAGCTTTAAAACAATCTCAAATCAATGAAAAGGAAAGAAAAAATTATGTCAATCTTACTTATGAACATAAATACAAAGGTCCTCAAAGAAACAATACTGACTTTATCCAGGCAATAACATAAATATTGTTTATATTTAGTAGAGTAGTACACTTTGACCAACCAGGTTCACTCAGGAAGGTAAGACTGATTCAACATTAGAAATCTATCTTGTAATTGACTTGAAAGATTAAACAAGAGATGATAGATTTTCACATCCATTCTTATAAAAATTACTGGCAGGCTAGGCAAAATAGGGAAGATCCTTGTTAAAGTAACAATCCAGAGCCACAGCCCATATTTTTTTTTAATAGTAAAATATCAGCATTCCTGTTTAAGTCAGAGACAAGAACGCTAGCACTCACTACTGCTCTCTGTGTTGTTCTGAAGGTTCTAGCCAGACGGCAAAAAGTAAGAGGTGTAAAATTGAAAAGGAAAAGACAAATTGCCTTTAAATTGTAGATTTAATACATGAGCCCAGTATGAGGTTAAAGAACAAAGATCGCCAAACCGATAGCTTTCCTTACCTCTAGGCATCACCAACTAGAAAAGATAACAAAACAAGATGCTGTTCTCAAGAGGACCCAGATAACAATAACTCCTGAAATTCCTAGGAAACATATTTTTTTCTCTTCAAAGTTTTCTTGGCAGGTCTTTCTTGAGTGTCAGGCTAATTTATTGAATTTTTTTTTTTTTTGTATAAGTGTGTATGTATCTCCTCTATTCTTCCCTCCATCATCCTATGAAAGTAGGCACTGCTTCCAGGGGGTAGATAGTTGGTCAAAAGGGAAGCAGTCTTGCAGTACATGTGGTCCCTGCCAGTCTCCTGGGAGCTCACTGATGAGATGATGCCAGACATTAGTGATGGGCATCAGAGAGGAGACAGAGAGGAAGAGAATGTGGCCTCTGCTTTTCCAAAGGTGAGTTCAGAGATGAAAGAGAATAAGGGTGCCTAATGGCAATGCTGGAGGAGCTCATGAGGTCTTGGGAGGATGGCTGGTGGCACACCTCTGCAGGCTGGACCTGAGTCACTGGGTTCTCAGCCTCAACAAAGGCTTGGATGGGGGCGAGAGTTCCCTAAATTCAAGGGTCATTGTGTGTTCAGGAACAAGGATGGCTGGGGGGACTTTGACATCCTTAAAGATCAGAGACCCTTTTTCTGTTTCCCTTCTAGATAACAAAGGAGGCAGAATAACTACCCTGAATCTGAAGTCAGCCAGACCTCTCTTTGTATCTATATGATGAATGTAGTGGAACATGCACTTGGAATGGCTTGAAGCTCCCATAACATCAGCTCTGGAACAATAAGGGAACAGAAAAAGTTCTATCTTGCTAGTCCAACCCTAACCGATGCCCTCTGTGTTTCATTTGTAAACTGTAGACAACCTTCATAGCCTTGCTGTGAAAATTGAAAAGCTAAGGCATTCAATGTGTTAGCACAACTTTTAGCATATCACTAAATCATGTGCATACATGCTAAGTATTATTATTATTGTTATGAATAACATTAAATCAAAATATATACTGCAAAGCTATTAGAAACATAGAGATAAACAGAGAAACCACATTAGCAGTAGAATATAGCTGTATTTTTCTGATTTGGTACCATATTTTATTTTCTTACTTAGTACATCAGTCACAGAAGTCTTTTGATAATATTGATTTAAAGTAATCTGTTAAACTTTGCAGAGATAATGCTTGTTGTTGTTTTTTCTAGTGCCCATCAATTATTTACAATAATAATTGTGCATGTTAGATCTCCAAAATACCTGAATAAATTCTTGAACAGGTTGTAGTGGCTACGTTCTCTAGCTGCAATGCAAACAGACTATATATAAATAATACAATTTTTAATGAGAAACTACTTGAAACTGAATAGGCGTATTTCTATGTAACCCAGTAAAAGATAAACTACAAATATGGACTATTTGAAAAATGAGATAACAACATAGGAAAACGTATGGGCTGCAGCCAAAGCTGTACTTATTATTACAGTAATAATCTTAGATGTTTTTCTTATAAAACAGGACAAAAATAAAAACAAATACTCTGACCATTCAACTCAAGAAATCAGCAAAAAACGAGAAAGCATAAGGAAAATAGGAGGAAGGAATTAACAGCAATAACAAGCATAAATATGCAGTCAGCAGAATTGCTAAATAAATGAGATTGGTTGCTCTGAAATGACGAATAAAATATTCAAAACCAGGAAATCTAATCAAGGAAAAATGAGACCAAAATAGGATTGAGAATAAAGACATAATCACAAATATGAAGAGGATTTATAGACTTTTAAGAGATTTCTATGAACGACTCTGCTAAATATGGAAACTGCATAAAATTCATAGTGTTCAGGGAGAACACATTTAAACTGGCTTAAGAAAATCTAGAAAATACAAATAAATCAGAGACTCTAAAAAAATAGGGAAGTATTGTCAAAGAAGTAGCTCTATAAAGATGCTGGGATCAGAGGGTTTTACAGGAAAGGTTTATCAGTCCTGTAAGGGGTAGATAATTTCACTGTAATTTAACTGTTGTAGACAATGGAAAGAAGAGTTCCTCTCTCTCTCTCACTCACACACACACACAAGCACACAGAAATTTTTTAGAAAGAGAATACATTTCAGAAAGAGGAAATGTGATTTTTTAAATATATTTTTGCTTATAATATAATTACTTACCTGGAAAAACCAACAGACTCAACTGATAGGCCATGGAAATTAATGAAAACCAAGTAAAGTAGCATATTACATAATAGAAAAATAATCAGTCTATTTGATCAGAAATAACCAGTTGATAAATGTATTTGAAAATGATCCCCATGTGTGATAACATTCTCAAACATAAAATGTCCAGAAATAAATTTAACAAAAGATGTGCAAGACCTATAGGATGGGGACAAAATTCTGTATAACTACTAAAAAAGCAAACTGCCTAGGTATATTCCTGGTGGGAGAGGGTGGGTGCGTCTTAATCTCTAGGGGAGGGATGCTGATGCCAGAGCATCGGTGGTCTTGTGGAGACCAAAGTCTTGAAAATATGTCATTTTCAAGTCTCTGAGAGACATTTTGCAAAACCATTAATGAGAAATTCCCTGCACCCACAGAAGCCTGAATAGATGTAAATGAGGAGACATTGGGGCAGGGCCAGTCCACACAAGGAAGAAGCCTTAGCCACTGGCAGAAACTAGCTTAAAGCTTAGCTGATTGAGATTAGGTAACCCCAGGAAGACCTGAGCAAACAGGGCACCGGGGTCTTTACTCAGGGGGGGTCACAGATGCCACTGAGACACTGGTGAAAGCTGGAGAAAGAAGTGAGTTCTCTCTACTCTTTCCAAAGGGGGCATATACACGCACACACTTCTTGCCCATCTCAGCGTGGCCACAGACTCTGTGAGAACCCTGTTTTAGATCTTCTGCACTGTCACCTTCTGCTATGGGCGTTTACCCTGACCTTCCAGAGGCAGGGGCATACATCAGATTCCACGGCTCAGACTCCGGATTCACCCTCCAGGTCATGAGGGCTTGATGAATGTGGGGCACTGCTTTCTGGGGGGGAGGACAGTGTCCTGAGCATCCCTTCCACTGCCACCAGCCTGTCCTTCAGGCTTAAAATTAAGGGGGAGGACGGTGGCTTTTTCATTTGTCAAAGATCTCAGAAGACAGTTCGCCCAGCTCACTCCACTGGGGCCATCCACACTAACTGACTTGCTGGGTAATTTCTCAATCCTCACCACAATTTTCTACGGAGCAGGTTTTCTGCGGTCATATCAAGATGGGCTTGGGGAGCATCAGTCTTCACCTTCAACCACCTCCTTCCTGACCCCACCCACAAGCCGCCCTACATAAATATGCTAAGTGAAAACTGTGCACTTGCCAAGGAAAGGTAGCTTCCAGAGAAATGCCCTATCCCCACTTGCAGCCAGATTGCTGTCCTAATGCCTGCAGAGGAATGCCAGCACCTGTGGTGCTCCTTTCCATGTGTAAACAGAGGCGGCCCCCGGCCCCCACCTTTGCCATCTGGTGGATCCTCTCTACCTGGGTTGGTCGAGTTCTCCTGCCCTCAACTTGCAAACACACCTCAGATGCATGAATGCATAATTCTAACCCAGCCCAAAGCTGGGAGGTGGAAAAGGCACTCTCGGATTTTTTCTAGTTCTTATCAGTTAAACCCGTGAAGCTAGTTATTTAATTTTATATACTAGCTCAATGTCACGGCTGGTGTCTGAAGGGCCTGAGGGGTTTCTCGGAGCCTTCCTAATTTTGTGCAACCAGCTCCTGGCTTCTGTCTGCACAAGGTGGGCAGTCAAGATGAATGAGTGAATAGAAATATGACATCAGAAGGCCCTGAATAGACCTAGTGGTCAGGAGACATTAATCTTGAGACGTGCCATCTCCTTTCTCTGAGGAGCTAACTCGTCACCCTTTCTGACCACTGCACTTCATTTGTCTGGTTAATCTCCCAGAACCTGGGCCTTATGATTAATCCCGTAAGTAAGTTCTGCTCTGGTGGGTCTTTGCCTCTCTCAGTTTTCAGGATGGCACAGATCAATGATATCTCTTCTCCGACCTGTTCATAGACATCAGCCTTCCCTGGACCCACACGACCCTTCACACCATCTGGGGTCACCTCTCCTCTTTGTTATTTGACTTTAAACAGCCCAGTTCTATAAACACCACAGCTGAGGTCAATGCCATGTGTAAAGGGCATGATTTAGCAAGCACTCCCTGAGCACCTACTGTGCGCTAGGCCCTGAGCAATGTGCTGTAAGGGATTGAGGAGATGATGAAAACATGGAAGCTGCCCTCCCGGAGTTTATGCTCAGTTAAGGGAGACCCTAACTTTTTGACCTGGCAGGCCTGCTCTGCAGCTGAGGACGGTACTGAGAGAGCACAGCAGATGGGGGCTTGCTGCTGACTCTTGGGGCGGGGGAGACACTGAGCACCTCAGGCAGGGGATGGGCACTTGTCAGGCGGGAGGAGCAAGGATGCTTGAAAGAGCGTGTTGGGACACTGGGAGTCTGATGTGACTAAAGCTTTCCATGCGTGAGGGAAAGAGAATGCAGAAGAGCTTTTTCGGGATATTAAGATGAGCGTTCCTCTCTCAGAACTGGATAAAGCATCAAGATAGTAGGTGCTACATTTGCCATCTTGCAAAAGTCTCAAATGAAGTGTCTGATAATCAGTTGCTTGTATGACTCTCGAAGTCCTCAACCACCTTGAGGATATACGAAGGCTTAAGAGAGAGGAGATGGAACAAAATCTGTTAGTGGATTTCTTTGGAAAGGCTTTGTAATGCCTTCAGTATCTCTCCCCCAACCTTACTTGAAGACGGGAGAGAAATCCTTCAGTGGGGTCACTTGGGGAGCTTAGTGTGTGTTCCACAGTCTGGACATGAGTGTCTGCCTCCACCTGGGAAGCCCAGAGGACAGAGATAAGGGTCCGCTGACTTGGGCAGAGTGGGGATAGCTCCCCAGAGTCTGCAGGAGTACCTTTCACGGGCCACGCAAGGAGAATACCAGCCTGCAGGTTTAGGTACCCCTCCCTGGAGATGGACCACCAGAAACTCAGGGGCTGAGACAGAGTGAGGACAGCCAGGGAGAATGCATCACCTGCTTCATGAAAAAGTTCTTCAGAGAAGAACCGGCAAAAGCAGTCCTCAAAGCCAGAGTCAACTTGAACTTTCTGCCAGCCAAGTAAGAACTTCCCTGAGCCCTCAGCTCTCCTCTCCCCTCCTCCACTGCCCAGGACCAAGAAATGTGGACTTGAAAGTGAGAAGGGAGGTGAGCATGAAGGCAGGCTCCCTGGCAGCCCAACTGCCAGCAATCTAGGGACAGGTGGGGGTGGGTGAGTGGGAGAAGTCAGACTTGTGGAAAAAGTTGGAAACTGATCATCACGTGAGACTGGCTTCTTGAATTACTGAATTGAGACTGTTCTGTGAGTTAAGGCTATTTGAAGATTTTTTTTTTCAGTTGGCAAGAGTGATCTCCTAAGCTTGTGCGCAGGGGCTGGGAAGGAACAGCCCAGCAAACAGACTTAAAGGGATGGAAGGAAGCTGTATGCCACACCTTCTACTTGTTCCTGGGTGCCGGGTATAGAGATAAGGCCTTGACTGAGTGGGTGTTAAATGCCAGGGAGGGCTGTGCACATTTTTGGGGGTGTCTAAACTTAATATTTACAAAACCAGGAGCGCTCAAATGTGCTAAAGACATGTTTCATCCCATTTGTGGAAAACAGGATAAACTTCCAAATCTCCTTCCTCATTTTTGTAAGAACTTTACAGAAATGGAGAAGTCATTTTTCAATGTTGTTATGCAGTTTTCTAAATTCTAATGACTGCTTAATAGTCTACTTAACCAATTCCTGTTGGATGGACATTAGGTTATTTCCAATTTTTCACCATTATAAATAATGCGATGATGAATATGCTTGTGCATAAATCTTTGTGGTTACCTCTGATTACGTCCTATGGAGAGAACAGCAGAAGTGGGATTACTGAGCGAATGAAAAAAATGTGAGGCTTTTGATACATAATGCCAGTTTCCCCCAAACCTTAAACCAATTTATAACCCCATGTGTCAGAGGCAGTATAATTCACCTTACCCCTACACTGCCAAAAAATGGACATGAAATATTTTAAAATCCTTTCTAATATGATAAAAGATTAATGGTATGTCAAGGTCTTCATATGTATTCCTCTGAAATCTAGTGGGAATAAATAATTTTCTATGTTGGCCAAGTGCATTTCCTCTTTCACGACTTTTCATTTGTTGACTTGTTTTTATATATTTTGAGTTCTTTATCTTTTTCATATCAGTTCATGTGAATACTCTGTATAATAAAAACATTAATTCCTCTTCTCATTTGATGTAAATTTCATCGACAGTTGTTTACTTTTTAGCAGTAATTTTTGATACTTGCATGTTTTAAATATCATGTAGTTGTGTATACATGTTTTTCCTATATGATTTATTCTATCAAGGCTTTCTAAGAATAGAGAAAAATGCCAATATTATAATGTCAGGTAAAAATTATATTTACAGTATGGTTGGAACTATGTAATATACGTACACACCAAGTTAAAATCAAAGTCCTAATAGCAAAAACTGGAAGCTTATCAACATTTTACCAGTAGTTGGTGTTAAGAATTGGGTATGTAGATGTTTGTTTTCTATTTTTCTATATATCTCCTAATTTGTGTAATGGGAGACTTGGATATTGTGTGTGAACCTTATTCCACAAATTCAGATGTGCAAGAAATGTCATATTATTTTCATTAAATCAAAATAAATCTGACTTAAGTTTCCATCCTGCAGGGTGTTGGGAGATTTTACCTTAACTACTTTGCCTTCTCCACCCTCTTAGACAACTAAAATCTCAAAGGTTCACCTAACAGCCATAATACAGGAGCTTCTATTCTTCAGCTGATCCTGGTCTAAGCCCATCAGATTCTCACCCAAGCTCTCCAATCTCTGAAGAAGGACATCTTCAATTCCTGACCCATGTTGGGCACAGGGTCTTTCCAAGACACAGAGCCTAGGACAGAGGTTCAGGCTGTGTGTGCCATGCAGGCACTCTGCTCCGTGGTGTGAGTCCTTGTGGCCCTGTCTTCGCAATCCAGAACCCCAAACCACCACCCTCTTCCAACTCTCCAACATCTCCTGCCCCTAACCCTTCCCATCCTTCTCTTCAAAATACTTGCCTCTCTCGCCTTTCTCAAGGAACTCAGGCCCTTGGAAAACAAAAGTCAGGAAAGGAGCTTGCCTTTAGAAAAAAGTCTAGAATGTCTCAAGAAGGAATTTAAGTGCCCCTGGTCAGGGTCTGTGGTGCCCACTCAGCTGCCTCCTGTTCGCTCCCTCTATCCTCTCTGTAATTGATGCTGTAGCCCTGCTTCCCAACTGTCTTCAGCCCTAATGTGCTCTCTTACCTCTGGGTGCTCAGGAACACTGCCCCCTGCCTGGAATATTCCTCTTCCACTGACTCCTCTTTGCCTGATCACCTCCTACCCACATTCAAGCCTTGCTTCAAAAGAGGCATTTCCCCTGGGAAGCTTCCCCATCCCTTCAGACCTGGGCAAGCCCATGTCCTATACGCTCTTTGTACACTGCACTGGGCCATCCAGAGGATCTGTTACAAGGTGTAAACAGCCTACGTATCATTTACATCCCTCTCTAGCCTGGAATGAGGCAGGGGTTGTGTCTAGAATGCAAAAGGCACTCAATAAGTGAACAAATGAATAGGGCCACTGGTGCTCTCGCCCCTTCCCATCCATCAGCAGGCTTGTCCCTGGGTGATGTTGGAAGTGTGGGAGTCAGTTTTCCTTTGTACATCTTACTGCTCCTGTAGCTCAATGCCATGGAATGTCGCTACCTGTTTGCGTGCCTGACTCCCCCATCTGGTCTGTGGGCTGCTTGAAGGACATGGACATGTCTCATTTGTCCCTAACTCCCTGGTGAACAGCCCTGTGCATTCCTGTTACACAACACACACACACGTTTATCTTTCTTTTTTCTTTTTTTTTTAGTTCTTAAATCTTTTTTAAAGGTTGTCTACTTTTTCAAGAAAACAGAATTTTAATCACAGTGTCAAAGTGTATGTGATATAGATATATATAAATATATAGAGAGACTAGCAAAATTTCTATGAGATTCATTTGAAGAATAAAGTAAGACCACCTACATATTCTTTTTTAGGGAAGAGTTAGGAGGAAGGACTTGCAGCAACAGATGTTAAAATGCATTATAGAGCCACGGTACTTAAAACAATGTGGTACTGACAGAAAGAATGAACAGATCAATGGATGAGAATTGATAGCCCAGAAATCTTCCCGAGTGTATGCAAGCATTTAATTTATGATAGAACAAGCAACACACCAAAAGGAAAAGATGGGTTTTTCAATAAGCAACTTTGGAAATTAGTGGCTAATTAGGAAAAACATTCAAGTCATATCCATACAACCAATTCTATAATGAAATCTATTTTAGATTAATTAACTAGTTACGTTTCTAAAATTAGTTGAAAATACAACAGCAATTATGTTGAGGGACAACTTCCAAAATGTAAAGTTAGTGTAAGCAGTGAAAGAGGAAAGATTGATAAAACTTTGTAAACATTAGTGGCGTTTTATGTAAAAACATATCACCATCATAAACAAACAAACAAACAAAAGACAAGGATTTTAAAAAGCACTATAGATAAGGAATTAATTTCCTTCATGTTTTAAAAATTACTTAAAAATCAATGAAAGGTAAAAAAAAAACCTTGTTACCTACCAGGAAACAAAATCAATTAGTGATTCTTGTGGGTTGTGGGAATGCTGGCAATCTTTACTTTTTATGTTTTTCTGTATTTTCTTATATATTGCAATAAGCATGTATTACTTTTATAAGCAGATTACAGACCAGCAATATTTTAAAGCACATATTTACTCCAACAGGGTGAGGTGAGGTGAGGAGTGAAAAGAAAAGAGTTTACAGAATATTAACGCAAAAGGGTAATAAACATATAAAAATGATCACACTCAGAAGTAATTAAATAACAATGTAATAGAAATTTTAATTTTTAAAAATGGCAGAGTTTTATAAAAGTATATAAGATTCTATGTGGTGACTATGGAGAAATGGCATTTTCATGTATATGCTGGTCATGAGAATCAGTAAAACCCTCTGGAAGGCAGTTTGTCAATGTGTATCAAGAACCTTATTGTAAGAACATATTCCTTGATCTAGTCTCACATCTAGGACTTAATCTTTAAGAATGAATTAGTCAGGTCCACTGTGACTTAGGTATAAGGCAGGTAAAACAGAGCCCTAGGCTGGGATGTCGGTGCCCTTCTATCAATGAAGCATTGCTCCATCCATCTGGAACTGGATGATTTCTTCACCCCCATGGCAACCCACCTAGACCCTGGCACCAGGAATGTCTTTACTCCTTAGCCTGCACTTGATGAGTACCTTGGACAAATCTCTGGGACAGGCCACACCTCTTGAGCTTGATTGTACTTGTCCCTGGTGCATCGTGCTTTCCATAGCTCCCTCCCTAAATGGGTCGAGTCTGATGCCAGGGGGGCAGAGATTTGGGAAGTCATTTGAAGACCTGGAGGAAATTCTATGCCTATGATCTACACTATGTGATCTTGAGCAGGTCATTTCTTCCTAAACAAGCATGTGTAACCATTTGCTATATGCCAGGCCCTGTGCCAAGGTCTGTGCTGATCAGGAAGCCACCTGAGATGGATCTTGCATATTGGTTGCTTTATCTCTAAACAATGATGTTAAGGTGCTTACTCACCCTCCTGCTGCCACCTACCTTGAGCTGCATAGAAAATAATAGATGTCAACCGGCTACACATCCTATGAAGTTCTGTAAACCTGCAAGCTATTTTCTTTAGGGTCTCCCAAGTTATGCTGTGAGCACTGCAGATATGAGGACCATGAAATTCTTTTCTTTCATGCTTTGCCCTGGCAAAGAGCAGCTAAACATCCTGGAAAGTCCTAGTGATCCCAGAGCCAGATTGGACCTACCACAGTCACACTGCTGGATACTGACGAAGCCTGTCCTGGCACAGCTCTGACCAGCTGCAAAGGCAGAAACCCAAGAGCCATTCTAGAAGCCTCCATCTTGATCAAACCTTCCCCATTACTATATCTGAACCATCACCAAGCCTTGTTGTTGCCTGCTTTCTCCCAGATTATTTCAGAATACTGTGTGCAGTTCTTGGGATTCTTCCCTTTGCTTTTAAGATAAAGACCCACTTATCATAAAGGCAGGAGTGTGCAGACCCCTGCCTACTGTCACTGCCTCCAGCCTCCAGCCTGACATCAGTGTACCACACACTCCCACCCCAGGGCCTTTGCACAGCATGCTTCTCTCAATCCATCCTCCTTGCCTCATCCCCTTTTTTTACATACTGGTTTTTGTTGACTACTAATCTTATACGTGGCCTCTGAAAAAGCAGTTCTTTAGGGAAGTCATCCTTGACCCCAAGGTTAGACAAGCTTCCCTTACTTTGTTCCTTGTCATAGTTCACACAGCTTTTCTATCATAAGCTAAGTATGTTCCAATTTGTATGACCTCCTGATTCTGTGCTCGTCTGACGAGACATTTGATTTTAGGCTTCTATAATGTACATTTCTTCTTCAGGAGGTAAGCTCTATGAGGCCAGGTTCTTATTGAATGAATAGACAAGTGAACAGAAAGGGGCTTGACCATCCACCATTGGGGACCAGCTCTGGAGCCTAGAAGAGTCAACTGATGGCCAAACTGAAATGAGGACAAAGGGCCTGGGGGAGAGTGCCTCATATGTGATCTGAACACATTCCCCTGAGCACGTGAACATAGAGCAGAGAACACTGTGTGTGCATCTGGAGAAAGATTTTGAGGAAGAAGTAGAAAATAAAAAGAAAGTATTCCTATGCCCATGGCATGTGAATGGTCTCTCTTTCCATTGATTCTGTTTTGTGCTTCTCTTTTTTGTGCTTTCCCTTCTCTAGTGAGTGCTCTGTACTCTAAACATGATAATGAACCCAATGGCCTTGACTGCTCTCATCTTTAACCAGAAACATAATCGCCTCGTTAACCTTTGGGGGGGAGGTTTGGCTTTGCCCCGCAAAGGTCGGAGGCCGAAATTTCTGGGTGTGCCCATGGCCTCAGCTCAGTTGGTTGTCCAGAATTAATGGGAGATCAGCATGCTGGGGCAGAGCTCTCATTTGCTGGGTGGGGCAGCGGGCATTATTGATTTCCATGGCAAAATGCTCTAGCTCCTTTGCATGGGGGGCTGTTATCTAAACATTTATGCACTTTGTCCCTCTAACCAGTGTCCAGGGGAATAGTGATACCTTATGATATTCCTTCTGGTTATGCTTATCTTATGGGGACACAAAATAACGAGAAAAACCAGGTGGATGGCTCCATTGGCTACCACTTTGGTAGCAAGAAGTGGGAGCTATTTTTACAGCATCCACAGCAAACAGACCTAGACTTCCACCCCCAAAATCTGAGCAGAGGATCAGTGGGCCAAATCCTTGTGAGTGAGTAAGTTGGTCTAACACCAGCAAAATTTTCTGGATGATGTGAGAGTTCTCAGAGCCCTTGAAAAGGAGTTGGACCGACTCAGTTGGAACCATCGGGTGTCTGGCTTTCTGGGGGATGATTTACATAGATTATCCCACTTAATCCTCACACCAAGGCTTCAAGGCAGATGTCATGAGTCCATTGAGACTAAAAAAGATGAAGCAATCCCCCCATGGTAAGCAGGATACCACAGACATGAATAGTCCTACTTACCTAATCGAAGGTCCTTGCTCAGCTCTTGCTGTGACCATGTGATGTAGCTCTGCCACTGGCATCCTTGTGAAACTTGTGGAAGCCACAGACATGCCACTGCTGAGCCTCACCAGTTACAAAGTGGACATAAAAGCATTTCCAAGAGGATGGAGTTTTCTGGAGCTTCTTCTACCATCTAACTGGTGGCCCTTAAAAATACTAAGTATAATGAGAAAGCATTTTTAATAGACGAACGTCAAATATGGAAACCTAGATCACATCATAAAGCTTGACAAGTCCTCCTGGCTTCCATTCCAAGTGCTTTGTCCTGGTGCTCAGGCCAAGAGAATCCCATCTTGGCTGCATTGCTTCTGCACAATTGATACAAATGGCCAAGCATTCATTCATCCTTGAAGTGTTTTCTGAGTGCTTCCTATTAAGACACAGGGGAGTCAGTCACCAGTCCTGCCCTCTTGTTGCTCCTTGAGTGTAGCGTGCCTGTCCAGAGCACCTGCAAGTGGCCGGATGCTGCATGAACTGGGTGCTCTGGAGCCCAGAGGTGGGCCCTGGCCTTCCTTGGCTGAACATAGAGCTTTTCTCACAAGACTCTGAGTGAATGGAACCCCTCACTCACACCAGCTTCCTGGGTTCCGATCGCTCCTCTGTGAGATGCAGTACCCCCACAGCACTGCAGGGTTTGCCTCTGGCTCCCAGAGTGCCAGGGAGAACCGGAGGCATGCCCTTGGGTGATGAGACCCTTTCAGGTGGGATAGAGCTCATGTCAGTGGTCTGTGGTCCTGGCTCTCACTCCCGGCATGGCCATGGGTGTCCCCATGTCCCACTGAGAGACTCATTCTTGCCACTGTCAAATACATGATAGTTTAGTCCAAAACACTTAAAATTTTGGTGTTTTGAATGTTGATTTTGGGTCTTAGAGACACAGGGTTGAGCACTTCATTGTGGCTGTCAGTGCTAGGTCTTCTCCCATTTTTACTTTTGTTTCTCCCCCCATGTTTTATACAACAAACTTGAAAGACATTTACAGTGAGCACCTGTACACCTTTCACCTAGATTCAACCTCAATATGTTACCATAGTTTTCTTTATTCTCTGTCTATCCATCGATACAATGCCTATCCATCAATGAATCTACTTTTGGGGTACATGTCAAAGTAAGTTGCAGACTTCAGTACTCTTTCCTGTAAATACTTCAATATTTACTTCAATATTTGCTTTCAGTTCTTTTGCTCTTTTGTCATAAAAATGTACATACAATGAAATGTATAAATAATAAATGTATTCATTGTGGAGTTGTGACAAGTACATGCACCGTATATCCCTAACCCTTATCAAGACATAGAACATTATTGTCCCCCAGAAATATCCCTAATGTCTCTTTCCAATTCATCCTCTACACCACTCCCTAGAGGCAGCCACTCTTCTTTTTTAAGAATAGTGGTTTTCTCTCATAAATTGGTTTTCTCTGCTCTGAACTTTCATATCAATGGACTCATCGAACATACGTTCTTTTGTGCTTCTTTCACCCATGATAACATTTTAAAGCTTCATCTGTGTTGTACATAGCAATACTGTGTTCCTTTTTATTTCGGAGGGGAATTCCATTATATGAATATACTTCAGTTTGTTCATCCACTCTTTTAGGCCATGGCTACCTTTCTAAACAAGCTTATATGAAGAAATCTTGGTGTGAACAGATGTTTTCATTTCTCCTTAATAAATACCTAGAAGGGGAATTGCCAGGTCACAGTCTAGGTGTATGTTTAGTATTATAAGAAAATGCCAGAATTTCTTCTAAAATGGATATACCACTTTACCTTCCCATCAAAAATGCATGAGAGTTCTGGTTGCTTCACATCTTTGCCAATATTTGGTGGTGTTAGATTTAATCTTGGGCATTCTGGCAGGCAATCAGTGGTATCTCCTTGCAGTTTTAATATGAATTTCCCTAAAAACGAATGATGTTGACCATTGTTTCATGTATTTATTGGCCATCATTTGTCTTCTTTAGTGAATTATCTGTTTCAATCCTTTGTCCATTTTTAATTGGGTTATTCATCCTTTTTTTATTGAATTGTGACAATTCTCCACACTCACCTTTTGTGAGGTACATGTTTTACAAATATTTTTTCCAGTCTGTGCTTCCCTTTATTTGTGGTTTCTTTCAATGAACAGCAATTTATCATTTTGATGACTGTAAATCATCAACGTTTCCTTTTATGGTTATTGCTTGTAGTGCTCTAGCAAAGAAACTTGTGCCTACCTTCAGTTCACAATAATATTGTTTCCCTTTAAAATCTCCATAATTTTTTTTGAATGTTTAAATCTAAAATTGAATTCTTTTCATGTGTGGTGTGAGGTAGGAATTGAGGTTCATTTTTTTCCATATGAATATCCAGTTATTCAAGTGCCACTTGTTGAGAAGACTTCCCTTTCCCCATCATATTGTTTTGGCACCTGTGTCAAAAATCAAACAACTGTATACGTGTGAACCCATTTCTGGGTTTGTACTCTTTTATAAAAAAAGTATTTAATTCCTTTTATTCCTATTTTCTGCATCCATTTCTTCCCCAAGCATGTGATGCCATTGTAATGTGTTCAAAGATACAATTCATTTGTAAATGTTCTTGTAAAATATGTATTTTATTTTGTGTATAGGTATTTTTTTCTAAGAAAATAAGACTTATTTATTGCTTTTCAGAATTGTTTAGAAGAGGGGAAAATTGGAAACAATCTAAATGATTTAAACAGGTGTTATGTTCACTAATTTTTGTTGTTGTTCTGATTTTATTTTTATTTTTTATTTTTTTTATTTTTTTACATCCTTTTATGTGTATAGGTATTTTTAATTTATGTAAATAGTATTGAGCTCTATACCTTAACTGCGTTTACCATTTACATTTTAAAAATAAGATATAATATATATATTACATATGTATTATTAATGAACCCATGACATTACTGTGAGTGCATCTAACCCCCAGCTTCAGTGAAATGCTATTTTGTGTACTGTGGGGTTTTACCTTTCTGTCCTCTCAGTGACAGACGTCTGCTCACCTCCAACTTTCTACCACCCAAATCCATGCTGCAGTGACATTCCCATGCAGCTCCTGGAAACCTGAATGAGAATTCCTTTGTGGTCAAGAAGATCGCATTTTCTAAAAATGACCACCACAACACATCCCATCTGCATACTCTCCTACAATGTGATGTTGACACCCCTCCCACTGAGAGGTGAGGTCTATGTCTTCTTCCCTTGATAGTGGACGGACCTTTGTAACTTCCTCAAGCATTAGCACAGACTGGAAATGAAGCTATGTACCAGCCAAGGTTAGGTCAGAGAAGTGCCATGTATTTCTTCCTTGACCGCGGGGACCATTGGCTCTTGGGAACCAGCTACCATGCTGAGTGGGAGCCAAGTTACACATGGAGAGGTGGCATGTAAAAATTCTGCCCAGCAGCCTCAACGAGGAGTCTAGCTGATGGCCAGGAACACGTTCCAGGCAAAGGAGTAGGTTTCTGATGGTTCCAGCCCCCAGCTATCAATTTGCCCCGCTTTGAGCCACCCGAGCTGATGTCACAAAAATTAGAGATGAGATTCCTCCATTAAGACCTGCCCAAATTGAAGACTGGTAAGCAAAATGGTAATTGCTTTTTAAGCCACTAAGGTGTGCAGTGGCTTGTTATGCAGTAGAAGACAGCTGAAGAATATGGGCTCAGTTTATGTATCTTGATTAAATCTTGTAGACATGCCCACCAAGGGCCCTGGGGTCTACTGTCCCATTGTCAGTGTAAATGTCCTCATATGCCTGCTTCTACTTGGCATTGCCTCTCACTAATGTTTGCCTAATAGTTGCCAAGTAATAGCTCATTAATTTAATTTGTATTTATCTGATTACTAATGACTTTGAATGTTTCTTCATATGCCGATTAGCTTTTGGGTTTCCCCTTCTATAAATTTCCTGTTCATATGCATCTTCATTTTTATATTAGGTGCTATCTTTCTATTTATTCTGTATTCTTGATATAAGCCCCTTGCTAACTGTAGACACTGCAGATATCTTCTTGCATTCAGTCATAGGTCTATTAGCTTTGACAGTTGTCTTCTAGATTTAGCAGACAGATGACAGAGTGAGAGAGTCCATGAAAGAGGAACCCCATCTGTGCCTTGTTGCCCTAAATACCTCAAAGCAGCTCTCAGTAACACTTTCTTAAATTCCTGTACAATGTTTTCCAGTTTGAAAAATAGGTGTGTATGTATGTGTTTGTTTAGATTAAGACAACCCTGAAAGAGAGATATTATCACTCTCCTTGTCCATTTTATACCTTGGTAACTGAAGGGCTAGCTATTTGAAATGACCTATCCAAGGTCACACAGCTCTTACATGTCGTTGAAAAAGATCCAGGCTCTATTCCAATGAAATAGGGATGAGGGCAGAAAAAAGGACTTCATGAGTCAGGTGATGACCCAGTACCCTAGGAGAGAGGAAGTTGCTGCTAGGTGCACCAAGGCAACTTAACCTGAGAGCCAGGCCATTTCAGGACAAGCCCTACCTTAATGACCACCAGCTCCATGCCTTGGGTAAGTAACATTTCCCAGTTAGGCCTCAGTTTCCTCACCCATGATATGAACTCAACAATAATAATGAAAATGACCTCTCGCAAGAATCATGAAGATTAAAAGAGGTGCTAGATGTAAACTGGGAAGTATTTTTATCCTAAAACTATAAGTCAGTTCACCTGGGTAAAGATCTTAGGTATATCAGAATTTCAAGCTCTGCTCAAGTCCTAAAAGGCTGTGTGACCTTGGGGAAGCCCCTTCACCTCTCTGGGCTTCCGGTTGCTCTCTACGGACACTTCCAGCTTAGGGATCATGCTGAAATTCAGATAAGGCCAGAAGTTGCTCCCAGGAAAAAGGCAGGGGTGTGTGTGTGCATGCACACGTCTCTGAGTGCATGTGTGCACACATGCATGGATATTTCAGCACGCATAAGTGTGTGCATATGTGAGTGTGTGCATGTGTGTTTTTGAACATGTAACTGTGTATATGTGTGAAGAGGGTGTTACATGCAGGGCAAAATACTATTTCTGAGAATTAATGCATGTACATCCTTCCCCTGAATTTCCCTGATTATACTCCAAATCCCTTCCCTCCCAGCCTGAACAGTTAGAAATCCCTCCTTCACTGTTTTGGGAGTTGGAGGATGGTGCAGAAGGCAGTGTAATGGAAGTGGCCAGGGCAGAATGAAAGATCAGGCTACATTCTTGCATTCTTGTGTTTTCAAGCCCTCAAGACCCTACGAAGAATCTGAGGTTGGGCCTGGGGAAGGAGGAGAAGGAGCCAGAAGGACAGCAGCAAACAGGGCCCAGAGCAGAAGTGCCTGAGCTTGAGGCGCTAAACTGAAGGGCTGCGCTTTGTGGCCTCTTGTTAACCTCCAGTGAACACTGCCCCAGTGGCAGCCCGCCCATCGCCCACTGCACGTCCAGCCTTAGAGGCCACCCAGGGGGCTGTTGGCACTCGTGTGTGTGTGTGTGTGTGTGTGTGTGGTTGCTTGTCACATGTAGCTGGGTACAACTGTCTTTGCTGCACAGGAAGGGGTACGGATGTGCAGCCACACCCCCACCTCCAGGTCCCCCCGGGTCTAGCTGAGCCAGGCTCTGATGGACATGAGACCATCACTCCCCTCTCCTCCACCCCCACCCCCGCCCAGGGCTCTGCCACTGGCCTGTTCCTGCTGCCACACACAACTTCCAGAGCCACCTGGGCCTGGCAGTTTGTCACCACTAAAAGCCTCATATCCTGACTCCCTCTGCACTATTCATCTTGGAAAAACGCATTGTCAAGCCTAATGAAAAAGGGGAAGCCACCAAGGAGAAGGTGTCCACACCTCAGGCTGACAGTTGTCAGGCGGGCTGCTGCGGCATCCTGCTGGGGACAGAGCTGGAGGGACAGAAGCAGTGGGACGTGCCTGGAGAGGTGGATGGGTGGTGGGAACTTGGGACCCGGGCACTGGTGAGCCCGCACCTGCTGAGAGCAGGTGGCCCCGTTGTCGCGTAGCAGAAAGGAGGATGGAGGACAGGAGCCTTGGGGCCTGGAAGGGACATTTCCAAGGGTGTGGAGCAGCAGGACACTCCCAAGGAGAAGGGCCTCTTGACCAGGCCTTCTCACTGTGGCTGAAACATTCTGGAAAAGGAAGCCTCTGGCAGCTAGTGGCTGAGTGCCTGAGCCCGCTCTTCCCTGTGGTCCCTCTGAGATCATTGGGAGGGGTTAAGACTGAGCTCTGATCAGGGGCCACATGCTGGCCAGCCTCAGGCTTAATCTAGTGCAAGGCTTTCACTTGGTTTATAGAATGTTTAATTTTTTCTGAATTAGTCATAAAGTTTGAAACTGAGTTATTCCATGTAAAGAATCAGATCTGCAATTTCTCTTGAAAAATTTAAGAAATCTGGCCATTTGGCATAAAAAGAATGAAATATTGCCATTTGCAGCAACATGGATGGACGTGGAGATTATCCTACTAAGTGAAGTAAGTCAGCCAGAGAAAGACAAAAACCACACCATATCACTTGTATGTGGAATGTAAGAAGATGATACAAATGCACTTATTTACAAAACAGGAAGACTCACAGACGTAGAAGACAAACTTATGGTTACCAAAGGGGAAAGTTGGTGGAGAGGGATAAACTGGGAGATTGGGATTGACATATACACACTACTATATATAAAATAGGTAACCAACAAGGACCTACTGTATAGCACAGGAAACTCTACTCAATATTCTGTAGTGACCTGTATGGGAAAAGAATCTGAAAAAGAGTGGATGTACGCATATGTATAACTGAACCACATTACTGTACACCTGAAACTAACACAACATTGTAAGTCAACTATACCCCAATAAAAATTAAATTAAGAAAAGGGAAATCTGGCCACTTGGGGTAGATTTCCCTACATGGTGGCCATTAGCGGCAGCCGCCAGGTCCTGAATGGCGGGCAGGAGCTCCCCGGCAACCCTGGGCCCAGCAGTCCTCACCACCCAACCGCCGGCCACATTGGCTGCCACTCGTGGGCGTTACCTGTGGCCAGTGGAGAGGGTGCCCCCCGCCCCCCGTGGCCCCTTACTCCTCTCTCTGTTCATTTTCCACATTGTGTTGGTGCCTTGAGGGCAGCTGGGTTTTGTTACTATGAAAATCTCATGGAATATCTTTCAACCTTCCCCTCACAGCTCTTTCTCCTGTCCCTTCTCACCCCAAAGCTAGCTCTCTCTTCTTCAGCCAGTGTTGCTGTCCACAGGCCTCCCTCTAAAGGCTCCAATGGGCCCGAAGGTCACATGTTCATCTGCCGCCCAGGCAGGAGACTAAGGGCATGGTCCAACAGTTGGCTAGTTGACCCTGTTGGCAAGTGGCTCCTGAGTATCCCCCACAGCCAGATGTGTGCCCAGATGTGGCCCCAAGGAGAAAGGGAGTACCCAAGACCATGAACAAGGCACACCCAAGGCTGCTAGAGAGTGATCAAGCCCAGAGAAGTATGGAGGAAGCTGGGGTCAATCAGGAAGCCTTCCTGTAGGAGCAAGAGCTTGTGGTGCAGTGGTTAAGAGTGTGAGTGTTGTGGACTTGATCTTTCAGTTGCCAGCTATATGACCTTGGGCATGGCACTTAGCCTCTCTAGACCTCAGCGTCCTCACTGGAAAGAGGCTGATGATGGTGTCTACACCCTTTCCGTCCCATAGCCAGCCCCACCTGCTACAACTCTCAACTCCTCTGTCTTTCCTCCATTTAGAGTCATGATTAGCTGGAATGAGTCCTCTCCAGGACTCCTTAGAGCTAATCCTCTCTGTTCTGTGTGCAGTTCACAGCCTTCAGGACTCAATACAGACCACATTGTAGGGAACCAAGAAATACTTTTTGTTTGGCTGAAAATTGGGGAGGCACTGTAGGAATTAGCGTGGAGGCCATGGCCATTTCTAAGCAGGAGAGATGAAGGAATGAATCAAAAATTATTAGTTGCAGGCTGAAAAGCAAAATATTCAGCCAAATTAGTTTTATAATATTCCTTCTACTTCTCAATGCCCCAAAGCATTGTGGTGTGGAGGAGCTGTAATGCTTGGAGAACAAGAGCTAGAGAGAGTTTTACTAACCTTAAACAAGCAAAAGCATACCCTAGACCAAGGAAAGCTGGGCAGCAGAAAGTGTGCCAAGGGTCAGAGTGGTCTCCAAGCTGAACAAGGATCATCAAATCTGCACCATAATTTAAAAAGCAGGTATATCATGTAAAAGTGAATGTTAGCTTCTCACATCCTGTTGGCATCTGGGGAGGGCTGTGTCCTCCCCGTCCACTTCTGCTCCCTCCCCCTGCACTCGGGAGGAGTAACGATGAGGAGGAGAGAGAAGGGCATCCCCTAGTGCATGGGGCCATGGGTGGGGTTTCTGTCTTTGGAGCCCCTTTGGGTCTTCCCTATGACTGCAAGGGGCCCTTTCTCCTCACAAGAATGAAGGAAAAGACACCATTTAGTCCCTCGCTGGATTCTGCTGCAGCATCAACCGGACAGCATCCCCTGAAGGTCTGAGTGGTCCTCAGATGCAGGCACAATGCATTTTTACATCCAGAGGCGAACTCACTAGTGTCATTTCCCCAGCTTCTCTAAGTCTGCCCTTTCCATGGGCACAGAGGAATTTTCCATTTCAATGACCTTCTCCACCCATATTTCATAACTCGTGGGCAGTCCGCTCCTTGGAGTTTTGAGCTGTGGCCACATCTCCACCCCCAGCCTTCAGCGTGTCTCTACTCTAAGCATTTTGCACCTGTCAAGTGAGTTGGGGGCTGGTCAGACAGAAGAGACTGAATCACTTTCTTCTCATCACCCTGAGGATGCTCAGGGAGACCTCCAACTGAGATCCC
Source organism: Hippopotamus amphibius kiboko (assembly GCF_030028045.1). Taxonomy (NCBI): domain Eukaryota; kingdom Metazoa; phylum Chordata; class Mammalia; order Artiodactyla; family Hippopotamidae; genus Hippopotamus; species Hippopotamus amphibius. The sequence continues at coordinate 43,830,100 of NC_080201.1, forward strand.
AGCTCTGTGAGATTTCTTCTAATAAGTGAATGTTCCCCAAAAGGCAGGACCATCAACACTTCACTCCCTCCTCTTAAGGAATTCCTTGCAGAGTCCCGTGGGCTCATTGTTTGATGCTGTCCATGCTTGAGGCCAGGCTATCTCCTATCCATCTGTATACCCTTACAAATGCTGGGACAGAGCTGGCACAGAAAAGGAGTTTAATGGCTGCTTGCAAAAAGGATGAATGAGTTTCAGAGATACCCCAGGACCCAGGCTACCTGTGTGCATGGAGATTGGGAGTTTGTACGGAGGTCACTCTCAGGAGCAGGTGGGAGTGTGACACAGAATGCACTTCGGCACCAGACTCACCTGGGTGAGTGTCCCCACTTGAGTGTTTCAGTCACTCTACCAGGGCTGAGAGGCAGAAGGAGGAAAGGAAGGAAGGAAGAGAGGAAAGGAAGAGGAAATAAGATTTCTTTTTAATTCATCAATTAATTTAATTTTTTCTTACTGAAATACAATGGGCATACAATATTATGTCAGTTTCAGGTGTAAAGACTTCCTTTGAAAAATAGAGGCAGAGGTGGGTTGTGAAACCCAAATATGAATTTTTAAAAACACAGAAAGGAAAACAATCATAGGTTTGCAGGCAAGTTTGCTGCTCCATTCGAGCCCCATCCCTAACGTCCATCACGCTGAAGTCAGGATGCCCCACCTGGGAGCGGCCTGGGGAAACCCGCACTCTGTCCACAGTTACTGTGAGAGCCTTGGCACATGCATTAGCAGAAGTCATCCTTTCAAGCCCTGTGCTCTGCAGCAGAGGAACATGGACCCCTCTGGCTAACCCTGGGATGTGAATCATACAACCCAGCTCTCAAATTCTCTCCCTCTTCCTCGCCTTCTTTGCCTCCCAGAGTTAAAAATCCCTCAGGGCAGCTCCACTGGGGTGGGGTGTGACCTTTTGTCATTTTTATGGATTTCACACTTTGTTGTCTTTAGCTGTTCTGGGGAGCCCCTTGCCTCATGAGGCAGACCCCGGAGAGCTACATGTGGCAAGTGTAAACAAAGGTCCCTGGTAGTTTCCTTAGTAACCAGAGCTCTAGGAGATGGTCAAACTGGGAGGGCAGGGATCTCATGGATGGGGGTGCCTCTTCACCTTGGTGCTGGGCTAGGTGCTGGCCTGACCACACTCAGGAAAATCTCACAGAGCACAGAATTCGAGTGACACCAATACCACCTCTGTGGAGAGAGGGGCAGCTTCATCCTGTGTTGGCAGCTACACAGATTGTTGGGCTTTTCAGTCAAATCCGCAGTATTTGATGTCAGTCTGGCCGTTGACCATCATTTAAGCAACTTGAACCTCAAACCCCTCCTCCCCTCAGTGTGCACCTCACACATGCTCCGTCCAAGGACAAGGACACCCAGACCTTCACTAGACCCTGATGTCTGCTCAGGACAGTGACTTTCAACCTGGAGGAGGATGTACCAACATCCCCTGGAGGGCCAGCCCCACCCCCAGGGTTTTAGATTCAAGAGGTTTGGGGGGCACTGAGAATTTGTGTTTCTAACTAGGGTCCTGGTGATGCTGACACCAATAGTCTGGGTACCACAGTCACCACAGTCTGAGATATCTGGTCTTGTGGAAAGTTGTGAATTCTGGGCCAGGTCAGATGTTTCCACGCTCTTCCTTCTCCACCTGCTTTTCCCCTCTCCCCCGAGTCAGGCTGACTGGATGGAGTCTTTCTGGGGGGAAGGTACATGCTTCTCTTGTTCTCCATCTGCTCCCCCTCTCTCTTCCCTGGTCGTGTGGCTCATTCTTTGGCTGTTGGCTGCCCTCATGGCCCTTGGTCTCTCCTTGAACAAGTGTGCTCATTCAGGAGATGGCATGTACATTCCACAAACATCTACTGGCTCTGCTGTCTAAAGAGGTCCTGAGGGGGCTGATTGGAAAATGTTTGGATGATTCCAAAGAAGGCAGTTGCGAGACCCGGAGATGCAAGATGAGCCGCAGGAACACTCCAGGGCTGGGGGGGAGGGGGCATGGATGTAGGGGCAAGAGTAAAGGATGCAACCAAGAGAGTTAGAGTTCAAAGTCACGTCTGAAGGGAAACTCAACACAGTTGAAGCCATCACCACGCCAGCTCTTAGGATCGGCCACTGTGAGATCTGAGGACACTTAACCATCACACCCCCCATCGCAGGCATAGACCCCCACCCCCCCCCAAACAGTGCACAACCAGCCATTCTGCTGAATTCTAAGCTTTTGCTCTTCATTTCTTAAACTTATTTTCTTGCATATAACTTGTATGGATAGTTGGATTCTCATAGTTTCTTCTTGCAGAGGATACAGCTCAACTAAATTCACCTTTGGGGAGGTGATCATATAGCTTATCGTGCAAACCTGGCACTTTTGAGAGTGAAAGGAAGAGCCGTAACTAATTACGGGACAGCAGGCAGCATTGAGTCTGTGCCATGTCAGCTGAGATTTTTGGTTATTCTGCTCTCGTGGTGATCAGAGAGATGCTGTAGAAAACACAATCCAAGTCCTCCGAAAGGACGAGGAAGAGGGGCTGGAATGCAGGAGCCCACCAGCGCTGACAGCCTTCCTGAGAAGGGCACATGATGCAAAGCAAGATGTGAGGTCCTCAACCACCAGACGGAAGAGGCCCACGGCTGCAGCCCATAGACTGATTGCGTGACTAAGCTGAAGAACACTTCCAGAAAGGGGGGGTGCTCCTCGTCTTCTTGCCACCTCTGCAAGGAACTGTTCTATGACTTTGGGAACTCACTCTTAGTTCTCTGATCTCTTGGAGGTGTTAGGAAATTATGCTCATGTGCTGTAATCAAGTAGCACAACCCTGGTTTGATTTAGAAAGGGATTGGCAAACTGTCCTGTCGTCAGTACGGCCCGCCACTTGCCTTTGTCAGTAAAGTTTTATTGGAACACAGCCATGCCCCTTAGTTGAAGTATTGTCTACGGCTGTTTTCATGCTTACAATGGTAGAGTTGAGTCATTGCGACAGAGACATTATGCCATGTAAAGCCTAAAATATTTACTATCTGGCTCTTTGCACAAAAGGTTTGCCAACTCTTGCTTTAGAAGAAAGACAGACAATGATAAATCAGACTGTAAAGAATTTAAGACTTAAGAGGGTTCGTGTTGAAAGGGGATGCTGACTCAGTCCTGATGACCCTATCTGGCACTTCCAGATGATAAAAAAAATATTTGGGGGAAAATTTTCGAAACTTTTCTTCTGTTAACTTTATTCAGAAAAGGAAAATTATCTGACTTTTGCCCACCAAGGGCTTCCACTGTCAACAATCTGAAATATTTTTATCCAGTCTTCATCTTATGCATTCTTTTTCTACAAAATTGAAATCACAAAACTTTGCATCTTGTTTTTCACATGTTATACAACATAAAAGTCCTCCTTTGATCCAAACATCTCTTTTACAGCAGGATTGATGTCTGTGTAATATTCCATTTTAGGGCTGTATCATGATTTACTTACCCACTGTCATGTTGCTCCACACAAGCATTTTGTTTTTCTACTTGCTCTTTCTGTTTTTATATACGGAGAACATCACTGTGCTCATTACAGGCTGTTTCCTTAGGAGACATTCCTGGAAAAGACATCGCTAGGTCAGTGAAACGACTATCTTTTAACCCCATCGCTCAACTTATTGAAGAGGAAAAATCACTAAGTGGGCTTAAGGCTGGGTCCTGCCGTGTTGTCACTCTGGAAACCTCCAGCCGAGATCGCAGCCAAGATCGCAGCAAGCCCCAGGGGAGGTGGGTACCCTGCTTTCTGTTCATCATGAGGGTCTTTTTCCTGCGGGCTGGACAGAAAATGCTCAGGCCTCCAAAACAAAATCAACAGACTGGCCAGAAACCAAGGACATCTATGTGTTCAAACACCAAGGCAGCCTTCTGAGCCCACACGCTGGATGGAGGTCAGAGGGCTGGAAACCCAAGCGCCCCCACACTGACTCTGGTGCCCCGTCGTGGAGAATGTGGGTCTTCTGCTTGCTTCCCAAGAGCCTGCCCTGTTGTCAGAAGGCACACATCCTTAAGCCTAATGGGGTAGATGCTTACTACACTCTGAGCTCATTTGTAGCAGAAGGCACCTACTACAATCCCACTCCTCTGGCAAAATTGCCAATTTATGGCAATATTCCTTGTTTGGAAAACAAGACTATCCAAACACTATAATTACAACGTGCGCCGGCAGCCGAGAGTTCCTGCATTAATGCAAAGACTCCAGATACATTCGTCAAATAGAGTTTTTTTTCTCTTTGCCTTCTTCTCTGGGTACTTTTAAGTTCAGGGACAGAGAACATGTCTTCATTAGAAACATTAACATTCACAGGCTGTAGTAAATTTTGACAGTGAAAAGGTCTCTGTAACCTTTAGTTGTGCAGAAATTTACTTCCCAAGAAAATTACATCTGGCACTGTCTTAATTAATGCTAGCTTTCTTTTCTGAAAATTGTGGGCTTGTCAGTAAAAAAGGCAGAAAAACCTGAATTTAAAAGGCTGGACACAAAAGACGCCGAGAAATAAAGCTCTGTGAGATTTCATAATATTGCTCTGTTTTTGTTCTACAGTAAGGAGATGAAAAGATCTCATTTGATTTTGCCAAATGCAGCAACATACATGTAATGTAGAATTGATTTGCATTTTCTCTCTTTTGTCTCTGAGTTTTATCATGTAAAGTGTGCTTGGGAAGGTATTCTATTTTAAAAGCAATAGGTCAAATAAAATCTATACCTGAAAGGGAAAAAAATAATGTATGACTTCATTTTTTTAGCCTTTCTCTAACTGCTCGTATTAATTGCAGCTAACACGAAGAACTGTAGCTGTGTTTTCTCATGTGACTTTTGATGATCTGATATTCCCTTTTCCTGGTTTGAAGTGGGTTCTAAATATGATGGGAGAGCGTGATTTCACATTGGGGTATATCTGTTTTACGTGGCCAAGACTTCTATTTTGACAGCAAGATGCTTGTGCTTTCCTTGGGGTTTAGGGATTCATTGAGGTTCATGTCTCCCCCCTTATCTGGCTTTGCATTTTGATGATCCAACATTTCCTTTCTTCAGTTCAAGGAAGGAGCCTCACACACTCAGTCCCAGGGACACATGCTTTGCATCACAGGGACATGAAAAATACTTTAAAAACTGTCTTAGTTTTGCTGCATGCGGAGGAGGTAAGTACAGGGCTGGGAGAAGGCTGACAGCCTCAGAGAAGCTCTATCACGGGCCAGACCACTCTGGGCTCTGATGACGAGAGAGATGGTGACTTGTCCCAGTCACACAGTAGAGCTGGGCTCACATCTCAGCCTTCGGGGCTGTGTCTTCTCAGCCAACATTCCCAAAGAACTTTCACCTGTGGGGCAAAGCCTCAGGGAATAGTGATGGATCGTTGTTCTTGATTTTGCTTCACTGCTTCCAAAATGATAGTACAGGACCACCGTGAGAACTTGAGGCGGTTTCAGTGGTACCCAGCCGTGCTGGACCACAGCAAATTTCCCGGGAAAGAAGGGATCTCCTCTGTGTGGGTGCCTCATTCCTTCCAAGGTCAGGGAGGAAGGCTCTCTTTGGCTGCAGCACATCTTGAATACCTCTGTGACATGGGACAATCTCCCCTTTTAACAGAGAGAGCAGGCCTCAGGCTTCATCAAACCTTCATATTGAGCTGGAATTTAATTACATGGTTTTGTTTCCATTATAAGTTTTTTTTTAATGGTTATTTCATATTTATGGTAAGTGCTATTAGTTTTCTATTCATGGTAATGATATAAAGCTTCCTTTAAAAATTAAATCTATTTAAATAAAAAAAAGAATGAATATAAATTAAATAAAAATATGATGTAAAACAGAGTACCAGTGGTTCCCGGGTGTGGCCACAAATGGTGGTAAATGAGAGCCTGAAGTTCAAGTTTGGCAGAAGTTGCTTTAGGGGACAGAAGGGGAGCAGGAGAGGCTGGTTTGAAGAAGCTCTGTTTTGGGCCTCAGGATTTTCCTTAACTGTCCAGGACTCTTCCCACAAAGGTACCCATTATACATAATTTATTTGTATTTATCAAATGATTAGTTACCTCCCCCCCCTTTAATAATTCACCATAGAGCGTGTTGGAGAGATGCCCCCCTCTCTACGCTTAACAGATTCTCCCGCTGCTTTGTGACAGCCTGATAGGAGGCAATATTTTAAGATAAAAGGATTATTAAAATAGTGCCTGTGCTGGAGTAACACTCCAATGTGCGTCTTTATCTGAGTTGTTGTCGAGTGCCTTATAATTTAATAAATTATAACATATTTATAAATAACGCTTCTGGTTAGTGTCCTCACACATTTTTCACAACTTAGCATCGCGTACTGAACGACTGGGCAAGCTGGGGGAGAAGGGGTCTGTGATGCAACAAGGAAAGGTGGGGTGCTCCGAAGCGCTAGGTGGGAGTGAGTTCCCCCCTGGGAAAGACAGCTACTTATTCAGGGTTGCCCATGTGCAGGGAGGTGAAGGAGGGGGAGTAAGGAGCCCAGGAGGAGGTCAGTGGGGGTACATGGGGGCCGTGGGGGAGCTGTGGAGGCTGTGGGAACCATGGGGTCGAGGAGATACCCGTGGGGGAGCAATGAGGCCAGTGGGTCCATGGTGGTCAGTGGGGGTCCATGGGGGGCCACAGGGGTCTTGGGGAGCCATGGCTGTGGGGAAGGGGAGACTGTGTGGGTCTCTGGCTGACCACACCTACAGCTGTCCAGCCCAGGGTGTCCAAAGGCCTCTCGTACCCTCCAGGCCTCTCACACCTCCAGCTGCCAGCTTGCTGTCTATCTCTTCATGCCCTACCTGCCCGGCTGGTAACCGCTTACAAAATTAAACACTGTCAATTTGCAAAATTAGAGAGAAAATCAGAAGTGAGAAAAATCTAAAGATCTGAAATGAGCCAATTACTAATGTGAGACTTGGCTGTTAATGTCCTGGGAGAAGAGAGGAATTTGGGCCAGCGCGTCTCAAACTTGAGTGTGGAGAATGGGGTTCGTGGGGCTGCAGGGGCCCTGAGAGTCTGCATTTTCTTTGTGAGCGACGACGTAGGCATCTTGGTGCTCCAAGACTGCCCAAGAGTGCCAGCAAACCCACAGGAGGAGACACGTTTTGCCCTGGAAGCAAAGAACCTGTAGCCCAGGCTGTGGACCTCAGCCGGAGGGGATCAAAACCCCGATGTCACTCAAGGTGGAGGCTCAGCAGGTGCCAGGCCACATGGAAAGATGCTGCAAGCCCCCAGCCCCATCCCTCCCACCCCAGAGCCTCAGTTTCCCCACATAGGCAAGAGGCTTGTGGAGCTATTCTGGTTTCCCACAATAGACAGAACATTTAGCAGTTGGCTTTAATATGTTCAAATGGCTCAGGCTTGGTGTGGACTGAGGGAACTCCTGCCCAAATGCCTTCCTCACTTCCTGCCAGGTTTCCCAGAATGCCACCAGTAGTATGGCATTGCTTTGGGGACAAAGGGGCTCCTTCACAAAGGGTACCCACGCAGAGAGAGGCCACAGGCCTGAGGATCTCCCCTCGGACCGTCCTGGCTCACAGCAGGGCGGGGGTGGAGTGTGGCTGCAGGGAGAGCTCTCAGAGCACACACTGCCCTCTGACCCAGGCCACCCCCGAGGGCCCTGCCCTGCAAAGATGAAGGCCTCCAGCTCCCCAGTCCCCTGGCCAGAGTCTATGCTGCTCCCCCAGGTGAGGGAAACCTGTGTGCAGCCTCAGCCTTAGACCACCGTGCGTGCTTGGAGTCTGAGAGATGCGAAGTCGTGGGGGATGGTCAGAGCCTCAGCCTCCAGGAGGTCCAGGACTTGTGGCCAGATGTTTTCCAAGCTGTGTCCTCTGGCTCCTTTGCAGACATTCTCATTTCTCTATGGTGATGCAGAGAATGCCATCCTGCAGTTCCCTGGTTCCTCTGGACCTTCGCAGCTTCCGTTTGGTCCAGCCACCAGGGGCAGAGGGGGTCCTGGGAGTCACAGGCACCCAACGTGGACTCACGGGGGCTGTAGGTGTGTGCCTGGGTGGGAGAGCTCCCTCCTCCACTGCATTCCCTGACGGTTGCTGAGCCGGTGGCTCTCCAGAACCCAGGCTAGGCAGTGCATCCAGCAGAGGGCCCCATCGATGCTCCTGGCAGTTGGGTACCCCTGGAATCCAAAACCTGGAACATCCCCGTTAGATCACGTGGCCTGAAGGCTTTTAACCTGAGATCCGTGGACTTCCAGGAATTCATCCGTGGATGAATTTTGAGGGGCACTGTGGGCCCACAACCCTGACATGAAATATTGCAAGCACCCGTGCATGTCCGTTTTTATGACATTCTCAAAAGGGCTTTTGATGCTAAAACAAATAAAACCAAACCCCTCCATTTGCAGATGCATAAGCTGAAGACTGAAGAGAGTCTGGGTTCCTAAGGCAGGGCTTGTGGGAACTTTCCTGCTCCACGCCAACCTCATCTTTTCGGAGGCACACCATTGTCTGGCAAGACGAAAGTAAGTCAGCTTCCTCCTTGGGAATCTGGGGCTTCCTAGTGAGACCGGAATCCCAGACCATGGACCAGACCTGCCGGTCTGGTGCCCCACCCCTACCCAGCATCTCCTGATTAGGAGGGGACCCAGGGCTCCTCCAAACTTGACCTGGCCTTGGCTGCATTCCCCCCTCACTGCTCCGCCCATCCCAAACTCAACTGCTTTCTGGGAGGCCAGCCCTGGGGTGACTCCCTGGCCGCCACACCCCGCACCAGCATGTTCCTGCTGCTCGCACACAAGGAGCACATCATTTCTGCCCTGTGCCGAGCTGCACGGAGGGCCGGAGGGGAACAGTATATTCCTGTGTTCTTTGCCTAACAATTGGTAACACATGACACTTGTATTTGTCAAGTAATGTACAAGATAATGTACAAATACGTTTTACAGGGTTTCCTAATGATAATCATGATATTTCATTCTTCTTGCCCTTCTAATAATGATAACAGTCAGCATTATTATTTTTTTAACTGTTCTCAGCAACTGTGACATTCAGTTCAGAGAATCGAATGTCAGCAAGAAATCCATATGCACTCCCTGAAGCTGGGAAAAGCCCCTTCCATTTATTTTTAGGTTGCCAGAGAATGAAGCGACCTCATCTTGTTATTTTTTTTTTTTTTTTTGCTCCTGAGGAAGGTGTTTGGCATTCTGCACCTCTCTGATGTTTATGTAATCGGGCCTGAGGTTTAGTCAATCAAGACCTTGTTGCAAGCCATCCTAAGCAGAGGGTGGCGGCTTGATCAAACGAAGGGCTGTGCACATCTCTGGGTGGGGGCCGGTGGGGTGGGGGGAGAATTCCCACCTTGGAAGAAAGGCTCTTTTCAAAGTGGGCTTTATGTGCTTATGTGCTGAGTGAAGAATGGCCTGGACTCTCAGCAAAAGAATCAACTAATTAGTAGGTAAAGCAAAGATTTTAAAGTTCCACGAAGACACTAGGTAGAAATCTTTTTTTTCTCCCTTGCGCCAATGTGTTTTTTCTTCCATATTCTCCACTATTAGGGAGACTTATCTTCAGGGATAAATACCTAAGAAACAGTGTATACATTCTGTTATTAGTAAATAGCCATTGCAGGCGTGTTAAATACTGCTTTTGAGCTGTTCACCAGAAACTATTCATAAGAAATGAGGATTGACCATAAACCAGGAAAGGAAAATAGAGACACAACCATGAAAAAATTGAATACGATAGAAGCTGAAGTTAGGACAACATTCCTCATCTCCATACTCAAAATTTCTTAGTTTTAAACTAAAGTATAATTGTTCAAATTAAGCTATTTTGATATATTGATTTTTTCTTTTTCTTTTCTTTTCTTTTAGTTTAGTTTAATTTAGTTTAGGTTATTTATTTATTTATTTTGAAAGTGGCCAAACTCTGGGTAAAGTGTTCTATTGGTCAACAAGTGGTGAGGATCTAGCACACTCTGAGGCCCTCTGTGGCCGCCTGGGCAGTCGAGGGTGGGCGGTGGCAGCTCTTCTGACCTGCACCAAAGCCCTGCATCCGATTATTTAGGGAGCCGAGTATTTTTGTTGATAAGCAAAATGAAATCCTCTGAGAGCAAAATCAATCTTTTGCAGAGACCCCAGAGCATTGATCCCGGGGCCCATTGACAGGCTCTTTGGAATGACCGCACAAAACGAGCAGGTTGTTACAGTTTTAGAGTTTTGGTATCTATTGGCAACCTCTGCACTCCTATGATTAATCACACATTCGAAATGTGCGCGCCATGGAAATTGACTGCAATGCAGCAGAAACAAAGTTTTCAGTTATCCTCGTATAATAAATTGAAGCTATATCCCTAAGCGGAATTGTCTTCAGGATTCCAATTTGCCTTGTTAAAAGTGTTGTTTATACAGTAGTTAGCAAAAACGCAAGTAATTACGTACAGAATTCATTCTAAGCAATTCTTTATTTCCCCCCATCCTTTATTGGTTTTCCATCTTCATTACCCAATATTTTTAGTCGATCTCAGCAGAAACCCGACTGACGAGCTGTGGCCAGGACATGAGGCTTGGTGACTTTCGTGATTCACAGTAGAGTATCTGGTCAAGGGGACAAGGCCAGTGAGACTCACACAGCGGCTGGAGGCTTCCTGCCAGCTACGGGGCTGCGTTGACCAGGAGGAGGCAGGAAAGCGTATGTGTGGTATTGCATGTCATAAAATAACATTTACCTCTGGAGAAGATTTCTGCATATTTATTTATTTTTGGGCGGGAGCACAGTTTTGTATACATGTAGTGGTGTAGCCGGCCGCATCTGTTTTGGTTGCTGTAACCGGCGGGACTTTATTTCATAAATATCATCTGAGTCGGGAATACAGCTTTTGGAATGCAAATTATGATTAAGTGAGTAAACATTTTAGTGGCTGGGCGCCCTGAGCAAAGAAGGAGGGGAGAGGGGCAGGGGGGAGGGGTACGGCCCTTCCGCAGGAGCCTGATCTGGGTCCAGGTGGAGGTTGGGCCGGCTGGAAGGTTCCAGCTGGGGAGGGAAAGGGATGGGGGCAGCCCCGAGGGGAAGCCCTCCCGGCAAACCCCCAGCTTCCCACAGGCTCCTGCTCACCCTCCCCAGAACAGAGACCTCATCCATATCTATCAGGAGAGGCCTAATTATAGAGCTCGGAGATTTTAATGGCACAGGGAAATTTAAATGCAGTGGAAAATATGAATATTCCTAAGCCAGCAGTCAAAATACGAAATGATTGGCTTCAGAATCAATGAATTATAATTTCCAAGCGCGTCCCCAAAGGTGGAGCCTCTGGTTCCCAGGAAGAGTTTTGTGCACGTTGGGTGTGTTTTAATGAACTCCCCTTCTAGGTTTCGCTCGGCAGGGCCTTGCTTCCCCTGGTGCTACCACCTCTGCTGGTGCCCAGGCGCTCTGAGCAGATCACAGGGGACGATAGAGATGACCGTGGGATCCTGGTGGGTGAGCGGGCAGCCAGCACCTGGAAGGTACCCTTGGATCCCGGGTCCTGCTTCTTTGGAGCCTGTGCAGCAGGGTATGAAATGCTAGGATGCTGGGATGCTGGGGAAGCAAGCTATTTGTCTGCATCCTCCCCTCAAAAAGCTGCATCCTTCTCCTGAAGCTGAATCCCACATCTTCAGTCCTTTTAACTGGTGCCTTTTCCTGCAGTCTTGGCCAGTGGGTCCTTTGGTGGACATGCCCTCCCCAGCATCCCCATCCAGCAGGCTTCTTTTGCTCCCAAGAGCATCCCTATATCTTTACCTGTGGAGGAGGTAAGGTTGCGCCCCAGCTGCTGTCCATGCAGCCCTCAAACTGGAGAGTCATCCCATAAATCCTGTTTTATTTTATGGACAAATAAATGCTGAGGTAAAATATTCCAGGACCGTAGCTTGAATACTTGCCATAGCCGCGGTGCTGTAATAACCACGGTGACATTAATTTACTGCATTGTGCCCTGGGAAGAAGGAAGAAGGAGGGCGAGGGGCATTAAAAGATAAAAATGACTTGCCTTTGAATTTATTGGGATTGGCCTCCCTCATTTTCAGCCATCATTAGTTGATTAGGCCCTGATGACAGTGTGGACAATTGTGCTGGAAGAGTTGGCGAAGAGACGCCCTAAAGGTATGCTGTTAATTGAGATGATGTTCATCTTGTAGTTACTGAATAGAACTGCAGATGGTGAGATTGGAGGTTAGTGGGATGGCACAGAGTCGGGGATGCTCAGTGGCCAGGGGCCACGGGCCAGGGTGGGAAGACCTGTGTCCACCCCCGCCATGAGACAGAGGTCGCCAGATCCCCGGTCACTTCCTCTCTTTTTTGAACACTGCAGGTGGACCTGTCAGGAGGGGATAAAGTGAGCTTTCCTTTCATCCCAGGAGCAGCCACCACCAGGAAGTTCCCTCCCATTCCTGGGCCTTGAAGATTGAGGCTCCTCCCTCCTCCTCCTTTTCCCCACCCCAGCCCCTGCCTGGCATAGAAGAAGTCTGGGGGGTGTAATCCCAGAGGGCTCCGGAACCTGAGCTGAGAGCAGGACCCCCAGGTTTCCCAGGCAACCAGACCCTGCTACTGTCAATGCTACAGACAAGGTTTCCTTCCTGGAACAGAGAAGGGAATTCCATCAGTACCCCTGTCCACACAGAGGTCCCAGCCTGGGCAGTGAGAGCCTTGAAATGTCGTGGTGGAGGCTACATTTCGTGTTCACAAGTTCCTCTGGCAATGGTCTTGACCATGTCTATCCAGCAGGAAGGACAGCTCCAGCTGCATGACCTCTGCTTGAATGTTTTCAGACTCCCACTCACCGTCTCTGGGGCTGGAGAGGCGATGAAACCTGACATTTTTTTGAGTGATTTGGTAAGGGACACATGAGTTCCAAGGCACTTGACACCCATTATTACATTTAAACTCCCTTATTTCCTAATTTAGCTCCATTTAGAGTCGAGGAAACTGAAGCTCAGAAAAGTAAACCTGCCCAGTGCCGTGTAGGAGACGGGGGATGCAGGACTTTCCAGGTCAGACTGTCTGGCCTGGGATCAGGCTCTGCCTCTTACTTCCCTGTGATCGTGGATGGTACCTTGCCTCTCAGCCTCGGTTCACTCACCAAAGATAGAAATAAGTACAGGAGACCATGCTATGTGCTCAGTATTTGTTAGTAATTTTTATTGCTGTAGTTGTCCTGGTTGTTAAGAGCCGTCAACTACCTGTCTTCAGGTTCAGGTCCAAAGAAGCGAGAGAGAATGTAAAACCACTCCAGCTCCCGGTCAGGTGAAGAGGAAGCGCTTTTCTCACTCACTCACCCCCATCCCCCATGCCTGTCATGTCTGGACAACCAGACAGATGCTCAGGCCTGAAGGGTGACAAATCCACTCACAAGATACAGCTTGCTAAGTGTCAGTGGCCTTTTATTCCCTGACATCCTTCCAGACCCTTGAAGGGATTAGAACTGGATTAGTTTGAGATGAGCCTGGCTCTGCCGTTATCACCTGTTTATAGGATAATGACATTATCTAGTTTGGCCCAAAAGGGCCTCCTTCCATAGGAGTTTTGTTCTCTTTGATCTTGAGGGTTGCAGGAAGAATATCTTTCAATCTAAACAAACCCACCGAAGCCTCACAATAAGTGGTCAAAACATCCACTGGGAAGAAAGGAGTTTCCCTCTTCTCTTCCTGCTCAATGCCAACAGTAGTTTTAAAGTTGTGCACCATTACTTCGGACCTAAAGCTCACCTTGCCATTTTCAACACTGGCCTCCCCATTTCTCCTTTCACACGTGCACGGCACTTTAAAGTTTGCAGAGCTATCTTGCCTCTTATGAACTCAGTTGATTGGCAGGGTGGGTTCCATGCCTATCGTGCAGGTGAGGAGGCAAAACACAGGCTTGGGAAAGTCCAGCTGCTTGCCAGCCAGTACTCATGCCATTTCTAAGACCGGTGCTGAAATTCAACCCAGCTCATCTGGAAAAATCCAGCGTTTGTTCCATTGTGTGAAGCCATCTAAGACCTGCCTCTCTGGCCCAAATAGCTTCCCTTAAGGCTGATCTCTTCACAACAAACATCTGTTTAGACGGAGTTTCCAGGAGGTCCTTGACCGAAGTTCCCTTCCAAAGCTCTCCTAACATCCATTATACTTTATTTTAAATCATCTTTATTGAGATATAATTTACATGCAGCATGACCTGTTTTAAGTGTGCCGACCATTTGTCGAGTTTTGGAAAATGCATACAGTTGTGTAACCACCTCCACGGTCAGGATTTAGAACATTTCATCACTCCCCAAATGCCTTCATGCCCCCCTGCATTCAATCTCCTTACCCTGTCTGCGGCCTCTGACAACCACTGGTCTGTCACTATAGTTTTGCCTTTTCTAGAATTTCATGTAAAAGAAAACACATAGTGTGTACACTTTTATATCTGGCTTCTTTTAGCACCAAGGTTTGAGATTTAGTCATTTTTGTTATGTGTTTGATTCACTTTTTTCCTTCTATTGCAGAGTGGTCTTCCATTGTGTGGCTATCTCACGGTTCCTCAATTCCCCAGTTGTAGACATTTAAGTTGTTCCTAGTCTGAGGCCATTATGAATAAAGTTGCTGTAAATATTTAGGTCCAAGTCCTTGTATTATCTTTTCATTTAACTTGTGTCAGTATCTAGCAGGGGGATTGCTGGGTCGTATGATAAATGTAAATTAACTTCATATGAAACTGCCTGTTTTCCAAAATAATTGTATCTCCACCAGGAATGTAGGAGATATTCCATTTGCTCTGCATCCTCACCAACATTTGGTATCTCCGGTCCTTCTAATTTTACCTTTCTTGTGGGTGTATAGTAGTATCTCACTGTGGTTATATTTGCATTTCTCTAAAGACATGATGTTGCCCGTGTGTCAATTATTTGACATCCATAGAGCCTCTTTTGTGAAGCATCTCTTCAAATCTTTTGCCTCTTTGTAAATTGGGTTGCTTATCTTCTGGTATTTGACTGATAGCAGTATACATATTATATATACATATACTTGTATCCAGAAGTATATACCTGGATACAAGAAGTATATACCCAGATATATATTTGTATATACCCAGATATATATCCAGTATATATACAAGTATACCTTTTCCAGGTACACTTAGCAAATATTTGCTCCCAGTCTGCAGCTTGTCTTTTCAATTTCTTAACTGTGTCTTTCAAGGAGTAAAAGCTTTTAATTTGGGTAAGTCAGACTCATCAGTTTTTCCTTTTATGATTTGCGCTTTTTATGTTTGATTTAAGAAATTTTTATCTCAAGGTCACAGAGATTTTCTTCTCTGTTTTCTTCCTGAAGTGTTAATTTTTGTGTAGAGTGTGAGGTAAGAGATGAGGTTTATATTTTCCATGTGGATATACAATTATTTCAGCAGGATGTATTGCAAAGAATCTTTTCCCTATTGAACAACCCTGGTACCTTTGTGAAAACACAGTTGACTATGTATGTATGGTTCCATTTCCGAATTTTCTATTCTATTCCACTGATTTTTATACTAAAACTGTAGTCTTGATTACTGTGGCATTATAAAATTCTTAAAATGTAATAATTTTTCTCCAACTTTTTTTTGAGTTATTATATAGAGTGTTTGCATTTCCAGGTACATTTTAGATTCAGTTTGTTAATTTTTAAACTAAATTAAGCTTACAGGGATTGATTGGAATTCTATAGAATCTATAGGCCAGTTTGAGGAGGAATGGCATATTAACAGTATTGAATTTTTCAATCTTTAAACATCCTACATCTTTCAATTTATGTATATCTTTTCTACTTTATCACAGCAGTATTTGTAGTTTTAAGCACATGTCTTGCACATAGTTCATTTTATTCCTAATGAATACTCAATACTATTAAAAATGATATTTTTAACATTTTACTTTATTAATATTTGTTTTACATTTTTATATACGGACCTTACTTCCTGCTCATTCCTTAACTCATTTGTTAATTATATCTTACTTTGTAGCTTCCTTGGATTTTCTTCATAGATTATCATATTATCTGTATGCCTTTTATTTCTTTTTCTTAATATATTGAACTGGATGGGACTTCTAGCATAAATTTGAATAAAATGGTGAAAGGAGATATCCTTGCCTTCTTCCTAATCTTGGAGGAAGTATTTGATCTTTTATTATTAAGTTTGACATTAGCTGTAGACTTTTCATAGATGCCCTTAATCTAACTGAGGAAGTCATGCATGGGTGTTGAATTGGCTCAAATACTTTTTTTGCATCTGTTGAAATGATTGCAATCAATTCTGCTATAACACAACACTTGCGTCTCTGGAAAGCACCATGCTATTCAAAATCTTGCAAGGAAAACTACAGCATCTACGGGAAAATTGTGCGGCATTAACACCCCAAACTTTATCAGGGAGACACACAAAAAGACGAGAGCTTAATGAAAATGGTAGCACTGTTTACTCATGCTAAATGGTTGAGAAATACATAGATAGTACAATAAATATGGCAATTTACCTTGAAAAAGATCTAAAGTTTGTTTGTGGGAGTGGGTATCTTATGAGTTAAAGGGAAATGACCAAAAGCAGGTGACCTGCTATTGGTCCGGGGAGGGTGGGTGTGACTCAGAACACATGAGGTCAACAACAGTAGTTAGTAGATGTCTGAGGTGTGTGCCTGGTGCTTTTTGGTGTATTCCTACATGGCTCGCTTCAGCTTGGTGCAGTTTTCTGCATTCACCTAGTGTTTCTCACAAACAAAATTATACATAAACCAGCACAAATTTCACATTATGCTTAAATCGTTCCTTGATATATCAATTGTGTTGAAACAAACTGAAATTTCAAGATAAGTGTTATAGCAAACCTGACTGTATATGGCTTTTTCTTCTTTCAGTTTGTTAAAAAGGTGAATTACATTCATTATTTTTTGAATTTCAAACTAGTCTACCATTCCTTGGATAAATCCTATTTAATCATGATGCATTACTATATTTGTATTTTGCTAGATTTAATTTGCTAAAATTTTGTTAAGGATTTCTGCATGCATATTTATGAGGTATATTAGTGTATAGTTCTCTTTTATGGTAATGCCTTTGTCTGGCTTTGATATCAGATTAATGCTGGCCACATAAAATAAGTCGGGACGTTGTTCCTATTGTATTTTCTGGTGGTTTTGTGCAGAATTGATATTGCTTATCCCATAAATGGATGGTAGAATTAATCATTGAAGTCACCTTTGGGTCTGAGGTTTTCTTTGTCAGAAGTGTTTAAATTATGAATTCAAATACTTTAATGGATATAGGGCTCTTCGGGTTTTATCTGTTTCTTCTTGAATGTGCTTTGGTAGTTTGTATATTTCAAGGAGTTCGTCAATTTCACACAAGTTTACTGACACAAAATTATTCATAATATCTCCTTATTCTTCCTTGAATGCCTGTAGGATATGTAGTAATGTCTCTTCTTTAACTCCTGATATTGGTAATTTAGGTGCATCTTTTTTTGACTGGTAGATAAGTCTGTCTAAGAGCTTTATCAATTTCATTGATCCTTTTAAAGAAAACAGAGTTTGTCTTCATAAATTTCCCCAAGTGTTTGTCTACTTCTATTCTGTTGATGTCTAATCTTTATTATTTCCTTTATTTCTGCTTACTTTGGGTTTCAATTGCTCTTCTTTTTCTAATTTCCTTGAATAAAGATTAAAACATTAATTTTAGTTCTTTCTTCTTTTCAAATACAAGCACATATCTTCAATGTCATAAACTTCCCTTAATCCCTATTTTAGTTTTAACCTACCTATTTTGGTATGCTCTCATTCAGTTCATCAGTTCGTAATATTTTCAGGTAATAGTATTTTTGTATTGCTCTTGTGATTTCACCTTTGGCCCATGGATTATTTAGACGCATGTTGTTTAATTTCCAAATGTTTGTGGGTTTTCCAGATACCTTGATGTTATTGATTTCTAGTTTAGTTCCACTGTGGTTAGAGAACATACTCCTTACAATTTCAATTCTTTTATTTTACATTTATTGAAAATTGTTTTATGACCCAGTATATGGACTATCTTGGTGACTGTTTCAAAAGCATTTGAAAATCACTTGTATTCTACTGTCGTTGGGTGTTCTCTATATGTCTCTAAATGTCATTTACTTTTGATTGATTTATGCTGGAAAATGTTTAGCCAGACCCCTGGAAGGAAAAAGGCTTGTGTTGCAGCATTTGATGACTTCTGTGGAAATATCCTCCCATCATGGCCAACTTTGAGCTACCGATGTGATGTCATTGAATGTGGAGTTAGGAGGAGGTGCATATAGATCACTTTCAGAAGTTGGCTAAAGCACTTTGATAATGTTGTTCAAATCTTCTATATTTTAGTGATTTTGGTTTTGGTCTGCTTGTTCTTTCAGTCACTGGTAGATGGGTATTGAAATCTCTAAAAATACTTATCAGTTTTTCCATTCCTCTTTTCAATTCTCTCAGGTTTTGTCTTAATGTATTTTAAAACTTTATTAAGAGTACACATATTATAACATGTACCTCTTTAACCCTGGGAATATTTTTTATTTTGAAATCTAGTTTGTCTGATATGAAGTAGAGCTACCCTAGTTTTTCTTTTGATTAGTGGTTAGGTATAGCATTTTTCATCCTTTAAATTTAAAAAAAAAATTTTATTTTGGAATAACTTTAGATTTACAAAAGAGTTGGAAAGAAGTACTGAAATTTCCTATATACCCTTCACCCATCTTTTCCTGATGTTAACATCTTTCATAACTATGGTACATTTTTCAAAATTAAGAAATTAACATTAATACATTATTATTAACTAAACTATGGACTTCTTTTGGGAATTTTCCCAAATTTTCCATTAATGTGATTTTCTGTTCCAGGACCCAATCCAAGAGTTCACATTTGTCTCCTTCCTTTCATTTGTTCTGTAATAATCTTTGTCTTTTTTTGTTTGTTATTGCATTTATACTTTTGAAGAGTACTGGTTAAGTATTTTATAGACTGATCCTCAGTTTGCTTTTTTCTGATATGTTTTCATGATTATACAGGGATTATAGACGGTAAATTGCCTTTCTCATGACATCATACTGGGGGTAAATGATATCAAGTGACATTACT
This sequence comes from Hippopotamus amphibius kiboko, assembly GCF_030028045.1. Taxonomy (NCBI): domain Eukaryota; kingdom Metazoa; phylum Chordata; class Mammalia; order Artiodactyla; family Hippopotamidae; genus Hippopotamus; species Hippopotamus amphibius. The sequence goes on from NC_080201.1 coordinate 43,849,188, forward strand.
GGTGATGTTAACTTGGATCTCTTGGTTAAGATGACGTCTGTCAGGTTTCTCCGCTGTATTCTCCCCTTTACATACTCTATTCATTGGGAGTGAGTCCCCCAGTCCTGCAGTGTCTTCCCAGGGGAGACAAGCAAAGTCTGAAGCTTAGTTAATGTGTGTTTGTGTATACATATATATGTGTACACAGTTTTATATATATATATAATATTTAAATTTAGAATTCAGAACATTTGCCCCTTCTTCCCACCCACTTTCTTGCTCATTTGTAACTTCTTTCTGTGACAGTGAGAAACCTAGCTTCCATTTCTGCTACAATATAGAATAGTCTTGCCCACCCTAAAAATTTCCTGTGTATCCCTTTGTGATCCATCCCTCCCCACTCTCCAACCCCTGGCAACCACTGATCTGTTTTCTGCCCTCAAAGTTCTGTCTTTTCTATAGTTTCATGAGAATGGATTCATGAAATATTTAACCTTTGGGTCTGGCTTCTTTTATTTAGCAAAGTGCATTTAAGATTTATCTGCGTTGTGTAAATCAATAGCTCATTCCTTCTTATTGTTGAGTAGGGTCATTCCTTTGTATAGCTATACCACAGTCTGTTTTATCCATTCATCTGTTGAAGGACACCTTGGCATCCTTTTACTTTTGTCCTCTCTGTACCCTATATTTTGTGTGTATTTCTTTGAGACAATAGATATTGTTTTATATCCAAAATTATTTGTTTTTTAATTTAATTTAATTTAATTCAATTTAAATTAATTTAATTACAATGCTTAAGCAATTTACATTTATTGTACTTATCAATATGTTTAAGTTAAAGTTTATCATCTTGCTATTTGTTTTTTTATTTGTCTTATATTTATTCCGCTTTTCCTGCTTCCTTATCTTCTTTGGGATTAATTTTTTTTTTTCTATCTCCATTTATCTCCCCTACCTCTTGGTCTTATTTTTTGTGATTGGTCTGTGATTTACAACTTTTAACTTATCACAGACAACTTTTAAATAATTTCATGCAACTTTACAGATTTTATAAGAATCTCACAACAGAACACTTACATTTTTTCCTTTCCTTTTTAGCTATTGTCATATATTTGTCACTTTTATTATTTACTTTTTTTGTGAAGATTCTGGGCCAAGAAAATGCCTCTAATCAGATAGCCTGTGATTAAATCCTGGCTCTCTTATTTTACCTGTCTATTTCTCAGTGTCATTGTCTGCAAAATGGGACCAACAGGTGTGATGTGAGGAACATATGAAATAAGGCGTGATGTTCATGGCCCACCATACCTGGCGCAAATGCAGCTGAGGGACAGAATTTCCCCTGGGGGCCAAACACAAAAAGGCTCTCAGAGCTGAAAGTAAACAGTTTCCCAGCTCTGAGCACACACCATTGCTTGGTCTTCGGGATCTGACTCTCTATGACACCAGGAGACAACAGCAGATACCAAAATGAACCCTAGTGCCAAACAGAGGGAGCTCAGCTCTGCTGACACCAGCAGGCATAGCTGATTTTTTTTTCCCCAAGAAGAAAACTAAATTAAAAATCAATTCTACTTAATGTGAACTCCCTGAATCACTTAGGAATTACTTAGGAAACTTGCTTTTGCAAACCCCAGATGTTGAGCCTGGGGGGATTCTGTCTACAGGCACCTAGTAGGATGCCTGCTGGAGAATGGAGGCTATGGGCTTACCTGACTTTCCTGCCTCCTGGCCCTGCCAGCTGCCTCTTTCCCTGAGCTGTTAGCTTTCCTCTGGAGACATGGGCTAGTGCACTGCAAGAAGGTAACTTCTAAGGTCAGACAGATCTAGTTGTGTATCATGGTCACTAACTGTGACCCTAGGGAAGTCACTTAGCCCCACTAATCCCCAGTTTCCTGATCTGTAAGATGGGAGCAAAAATGAAACTTGTTTTGAGTAACTAAACAGGAGCATGTTTTAGCTAACGAGAAGAGTGGGAAAATATTCTGCAAAGTTCCCTAATATCTTCCCCTCCCTCCTTCTCTTTCATTTTATCCCTCAGTTCATCTTTCTCTAGTCAGTCAGGCCCAGGACAGAAATAAAGCAGTAGAAAGCAGACAAAGGAGTCTTTTTCTGACTTTAGAGTCCCACAAGCCTAGACCTGAGGGGAAGGGCAAGACCCAAAGTGCCAATTTGGGAGAGACTAGGAGGCCAGAGAGCAAGATGTGCTGCCAAAGTGGAAAGCACTCTCTGAACTGGAGCAGTGAGAAGTGCGGGAAGGGGCACCAGAGAGTGAGGCCCCCAGGGACCCTGAGAAAGGGGCCCTGTTTCCAGCCACCCGATGGCTTTTGGGGATCCATCAACGGCACAGGCAGGGAGAAGGAGACTGAGCCCATGGCCTGGGCCAGGCTTGGAGGAGTCCTGGCTGGAGCTTTGTCCATGCAGACAGGCCCTGGGCTGCCTCAGGATGTCCAGGAGGAGCAAGGCCACCAGAATGGTCCTGTACACCTGGGAGTTCAGACTGCCAAGCTGGAAGGAAATTGTGGACAGGAAGGGAGCCAGCCTGTGTGAACAAACCTCCAGGGACCCAACAGAGGGTGCAGCCTATTAGCAGGGGGTGCCAGCAGCAGAGAGAGGGTGGGATGTGAAAGTTTCTCTCTGCCCCCTTCCCTCTGCATCTGCATTTATTGCATGTGTGCAGGTTAGATGAGTTTATAATTCCACAATGTGAACTGACTATAATAATGATGCGATCATGGCCCACACCCAAGGCTCCAGGTTTGTGCAGTGATTTAAACTGTCCAGAGCTCTGTCATCATGGCTGCCCTGAACCTCCAACAGTCCACCAGGCACCTAGGCCCCGGCTATCAATGATGAGCTCCTGCAAATCAAAGTCCTTTCCTGCACTCAGCATCCCCCTAAGACCTGCAGAAAGGAGGCATCATGTTTTAAAAGCAGTGATACTCACAACCCAAGCACATACTCAGCCCCCACTGTGTACCCGGAGCTGGGGAAGTGAACAAGGCAGAGAAGAGAGGGACCCCACTCACAGGGCTAACAGTCCAGAGGAGTGAACAGACAACTATTATCAGCATTTTTAACAATCGGTAGCAGAAGTAACTATACAAGCACTGGTTTCTGGTGAGTGAGCCGAGACTTGGGCTCAAGACTTCCTCAAGAGGCCTGCTTCTCTCCAGTGCCTCTTGTGACAGTTTAATAATCAATCAATCAATCAGTCAATCAATCAGACTATTCATAGTTGTTCGCTGTGCACGGTCTGGGTGCCCAGGGCTCCTCTGGCCAAAGGGATCCCTTAGGGAGATGCAGACAGGAGACCCAACCCAATAGACACACACGCAATCATTTCTGCTGTCTGATCATTTCAGCAAGCACAGCACAGGGCTGCAGGGCCCCCCTTCCCGGCTTCCTGGGTCTCCGCCACGACTTTCGCCACATCCCTGGCCGTCTCTTGCATTGTTCACTACTATTTTCGTTACGTCCACTTAGCTCTTTTATATAAACAAGGGGTTTTTGAAAGAAACTTTCTACAGCTACCATAAATGGGGAACTCATATCATTTGACACAAATAGGAAATAATAGTAAAATAATACAATGACATAAAGCAGTATTTATACATCATGGTGAGATTCACTTCCCTGCCCCAGCTCCAGCCCGAGGCGGGTCTTAGGAGACAGGGAGCCCCAAGATTGAACAAAGAACAGAAAGGAAATAATGTTCCCGCTGTGGGAACTTGGAGCCATCTGCTAGCTCAGGCCCCAGCCTTACCTCTGGCCCGCCCTCATTCCAGCTGTGAGCAGGTTGATCTAAAGCCCTGATGTGAGCGGCCCCTCTTTATCCCTGCTTCTGACCCAGGGCACCCCACCACAGCCCCGGGTCAGATTGGCTTCCCCTCCTTAGCTGGTTTACCTCCCCTGGTCCCCTACCCCTGCTTCCTGGGGTCACTTCCCAGGTAAACCACCTGCACACAAGCCCTGGTCCCAGGTTCTGCGTTCAGGAAAGCCCAGGATAAAACATGATGTCTTTGGTGACCCAAAGTCACCTTGTGCACTCCCAAAGGCACAAATCCTACAGCCCCAGCTCCATCACCTGTTAGCTGTGAAACCTGGAGTTGGCCAGTGAGCATTTCTGAGGCTGCTTCCTCATGTGAAACGGCAGCAACTGTGCTTACCTTACAGGGTCGGTAGGAGGATTAAATGTTACGATGGTACACAGCCACCAGCTGAAGGACAAGGCAGTGGCTGCTATTGGTTTGAACCCAAGTAGCCCACCCAGATGCCTGGACACTGGCCTTTATCCCAAAGGCAGTGGCTAGGTGTGCAAGGGTGAGATTCCATGAGCCCTGAGCAGACGCTCACCTGCTGTGTCTAGGGTGCTGGCCAGCTGTCACTACTATTACAGATGTTGGACTGGCCCATCTCAGGGGTGGAAGGTACAGCCCTAGGAGGTCTTTATCCAGCTGTCTGTCTGATGCATGCTCCATAGGGGTCCCTGCCTGGCTGCTCCTAAAACCACTGGAGATGGTGACTCCTAACTTTTCCCACGTAGGATTTAACCTCTCTTGCTTGAGTCCTCCCACTTTTCCTTTCTTTGCCTTATCGATGCCACCCTGTCCTGACCTCTTCCTCCACCTACAGTCACTCCATGTGTATCCAGGTTGTGGTCCAGCCACACCCAACAGGCCTCTGTCTTTAGACATGCAGCTCCCATCCTTTGCTCCTCCTGAAGATTCTTCCTCTTCCTTCAAGAGCCAACTTAAACTCCATGTCCACGAAGCCTCCCCTGGTGCCCCATGAGAGGTATATCTCCTGAGAGACCTTACCGTGTGCACTGCACTGCAGGCCTATGCAGGTGGCTGTCTGTGTGGATACCCCTCTGGTTCCCTGGCTTGCTGGCCTGCTCTACCCTGGGTGGGGAGGGGACTGGTGGAACCTGGAGTTTTCCTTCAGATGGATGCGGCTCATCTTTAGACACACCAGACTGATCATTGGTCTCCAGTTGTATCAGACTCGTGCCTGCCTAAGTGCCTTTGCACTTGCTGTTTATCCGTCAAAGCCTCGCGCTCCTCTTGTCCGTCGGGTCTCCGCCCACATGTTCCCTCTTTCTAGAACTTCTCTGACCACCTACTCTAATCGGGTTCCTCTCCCTCCATCTGAAATTTTTTTTTGAGGAACTTTACCCAAAGTCATTTAATTAATTAAATATGTTTATATTAAAAAAAAAAAAACTATCCAGGACTTCCCTGGTGGCACAGTGCTTACGAATCCGCCTGCCGATGCAGGGGATACGATTTGAGCCCTGGTCCAGGAAGATCGCACATGCCGGGAAGCAACTAAGCCCATGTGCCACAACTACTGAGCCCAAGTACCACAACTACTGAAGCCCACACACCTAGAGCCCGAGCTCTGCAACAAGAGAAGCCACTGCAATAAGAAGCTCGCACACCAAAATGAAGAGTAGCCCCCGCTCGCCGCAACTAGAGAAAGCCCATGCACAGCAACGAAGACCCAATGCAGCCAAAGATAGAAAAATAAATACATAAATAGCCTTAAATTAAAATAAATAAATAAAACTATCCAAATCCCTGATGCATAACTGATTGAGTAACTCATATGCTTATTCAAACTGTGCTTATTGAAAACCTAGTACTTATCAGGCCAGTGTACTGCAAATTGGGAATAAAAGATGAACAGGGCATGGGAACTGCTCTGAAGGAGTTCACAGAGTCAGAGGAGTATAACTGTAAAGAAATAGTTTTGACTTCTGGTCAAAATAATTTCTAGTTATAGCCTTCAATGCATCCTTTCCACATATATCATTGCAAAGAATAAAAAAAGGAGAAAACTAAAAGAAACACCAGAACAAAACAGAAACTGAGAAATCCTAGTGCTGGAATTTTGAGAAATTAAAGACAATTATAAGGTAAATAGGGTGTGTATGTGAAAAACTAATCTTTAGCATCTAACGTACTGTAAATTTTGATAGAGTTTATTCTGAATAATAATACAAAGATGCTTTTCGTGTTCCTGTTTATGATGTACACCACCCAGAGAAATGAACAACTGCTCGCAAGTGTTTTTCTATGTCCCTCCATCTGAAAGTATTTGATGTATTTTATTCTTAACTCTGTGTCCCCTGCCCCCACTCCAGAATATCCACTTCATGAGGACAAGGACATTACCCATCCTCAGAATCCCAGGTGCTGGCACAGAGCCTGACCCTAGGAGATGTCTGTATGTAGTTGTTGAATGAATTAATGAACTATTCAATGAGAAAACAAATCAATTACCAGCCAACAGCCTCGGGACAGGGTAGAACAGGGGAGGACAGGGCAGGTTCCTGTAATAGATGAGGCACTAGAATCAAAGAATGACAGCCTGGAGCCAGTGACACTGGTGTCCTCACCCTGGGTTACTTCCCAGATACTCCATACCCTCCCACCCCCGCCCACCAGAGTGAGCCCCCAGGGGGCATCCAGGAAGTGGTGTCTTCTCTCCATCACTGACATCACTCCCATCAGGATGCTGCTGGCGTTTCTCTTGAGCCATAATCCAGCCATTGGCCCCTCCATGCCTTCACCACATCACAGAGCACAGGGCTTGGCCCAAAGACGGGTGAGCCCCAGACCCTGCATTTCATGGTCTAGATTTCTGCATGTATAGCCAGACTCCGAGAGGGCTAGAACTTTTCAGGAAGAAAACAGGCCTGTTCACTGTTTCATTATTTTTCCTATCTTCTTTCTCTAAGATCTGGGGCTGGGATGCTTCCAGGAAAACAATAAGTTATGATAGGCGGACTTCACTACAAAACCAACGTGGCAGGAAAATACTAAGTAAACAAAGATGACATTTTCAGACTGATTATTTGAAACAAGAATTCATTGAAGGATTGATAAAAGCCCTAGTGTGATTTTGAGAGTTTTTTTTTTTTTTTTCCCCAATATGGTGAATAGATAACTATTTCTTCCTTATTTCAAACCCAGAACTTCTATTTTGGGGCTCTTGGCCTTGAAATTGAAACTGACCTCTTGTCCATGCAAAGGTCCACAAAAGATCCACTCCTCTTGTTGCTGCTCAGGGAATGTAGTGCTTTCCAAAGTGCTCCATGGTTTGCAATAAGCTCCTTACTGAGGGAGGGGGACTGGGTCGCAGCGGACCATATAGTTCTGGTGCATGTGGTAGGCAGTTACACCACAGGCCACAACCAACACCTGGCTCTGGCGTTCTGTTGAGGCCGTATTCTTTCCATTATTTTGTCATTTAATGATATAGGTTTCTCATTTTTTTTTTTTTTTACATCAAAATGTTATGCTATGTTCAAAAGTTAGGAGATGGGGCCACACTGGACCTGACATTCTCCCAAGGGAGCTGAGCAGTGCTGTCCCCCAAATCCGGGTTCCCAGGTCCCACCTCCTCCAGCCCCCATCTGGCCTGCTTTGCCAAGAGGCATCTGTGTCTGTGACTGATTCACACCAGCCATGATTCCCCAACTTTCTTCCAGACACACCCACTACCCCTTCACAATCTAGCAGCTTTGGGACACAATCAAGTTTCTTGCATCTGCACATCTATTCAAAGGCTTATATTTTATCTTGAAAACATTGTGCATTTTCCATTTTACTATATAATATGTCCCTGTATGTCTTAAGTAAATTTCTGTTTTTCTTCCTAAAACATGGAATCAATGTGTCCCTCCAGGAAGATGAGCAGGGCTGTCCCGAGGCTTTGCGTGTCCTGGCAAGTCTCCCAGGTGGGCTCTCTGGTTTGAGGAATGCAGGATTTCTCCATCTTGTTGTGTATCAGACCTCTTGCTCCTTTCCTGACTATTCCAAGTTATTAGCTCATGACCACTTTTTAGAATCAGAAATTAAACGTTCTCCTTTGAAACGCCGTTAATTTTGACGCGTGGGTCTGGCCCTCGAGGGCGTGCGGCCCTTTGAGCTTGTCCACAGTGTCTGTGTGGGGAGGGCCTTGCGCCACGCCCACACAGGGCCTGCCTGGCCCGTGGCAGGAGCGCCCGGCATCCCACACTTGGGTTGTACAACGCTGCCCTCAGAAACTTTCGCAGGTTATGGCTCATGAAGGGTTCCGGAGAGTTCAGGCGCAATCGATCGCGCGCATTATAGGAGAGCGTGAGCTAACAAAGGTGCCGGCGGGTCATGCATCTTAAAACCTCTTCTCGGGGACGTTAATTGTCGGGATGTTCAGGAGAAGAAGATGACCTTACGGGGGCATTTTCCAGAATAGAATAGTCTATATATTAAAAGGCAGCAAATGATTCATAACTGGTTGGCGGCTGGGCCTATGGGCCCACGTTTCCCATGTGGATTTTTTCCTCTGCATTGCAAACTCTTACATTAAATTGTGATAAATGAAGAGTGGGGGCTACTCATACAAATCAATGACTCTAGTGTGTGTGTCATTAGCCTGAGAGATGCAGGCAGCGGTCAGTCCCATAAATCATGTGATGATCTGCTGTCTGCAACACGATGCGAGCAAGCAGGCGCATTAGGGAGGTTAAGGAATGAAATTAATCTGTGCATTCTGCTCTCCCCCTTCCGCCTTCCCCATCACCTGGTCATACGGAAAGAATTAAAATCACATGATCCGAACGAAACCGGCTCCAGAACAGTAAACTGGTTAAGTTTGACTTCACCTTTTAACTTCGAGTTAATTATGTATTAGGGGATTAATTTATTCACAGACACTGGGAAGGCAAATGGAGACTAGGGGAAACCCGCCAGGGCCTCTCATCCAGGTGCCAAGGTTATTAATTGCTCTGGCTGTGCCATGGGCTCTACCTGAGCAGACCATGGGGCGGGGGGCTGAGGGACTGGCCACGCCCACATGTGTGTCTGTCCTGCTCAGAGGCTGCAGCCGCAGAGCATCCGCCAGCCCACGGGGGATGCTGCTGCTTGTGTGGGTTTCAGAGGAGGCCCCAGTTTTGGATACACAGGGCTGCCTGTGAAGCTTTGTTACTGGAGCATCCTAGATGCCTGGTCTGGGAGAAGCCTTTACACAAGACATGTAGTAAGATCTCACCCCTGATGGGAACTCACGCTCCTCCAAGAGCCACTAGCCTTGGCGTGAACACCTTCTATGAGCAGAAGCTCCCCACCTGCAAAGCTGTCCATTTCACATCACAAAACTATCATTTGGACCACTCAAGGGTCGTCCCCTTCCCCTCCAACACATGTTCTTCAGACGCTGAGGACAGCGGCTATTTTCTCCCCAGAGGTCCTCCACATGCATCTCTGACAGCATCGTTTCCAGGCCCCTCACACTTGCAGTCTGCTTCTGCCATGCGATGTCAGCCACGTGAGAGTGGCCTCAGGCAGAGCAGCTGCAGGTGGAATAGGGCTACTGGAAATGAGACCTGGGGTAGAGAGCAGAGTGGCCAGCTCCCTTCTCAGTGCAGCTGCCTGGCGACGGCCCTGGAGCGGGCCAGGAGGTGCGGCTCCCATCTGCGTGAGGGTCATGTGTGACCACACACCGAAAGAGCCTCTCTGAAGAGTCCATTGCTTGCACTGAGCCACATGAGAGGGATTCTTAGGAACATTTGTCTGTTTGGAGTTAAAACATGAGGATGCTGAATGGATTCAACACCAACCTTTTGCTTATAAATCTCACAAGGCCCGATGTGCCTGGTAGCACTGTGTTCTGTGTGTGCTTCTCAGCTTCCTGAACGCTTTCCCACGCTTGTGTGATATTGATTAACCTTCCCAACTGCCCAGGAGCGGTGCCAGGGACACCTATTCAACTCCTCAGGCAAATGAGACTCAGAGCGTATGAAGGACTTTCCCAAGCTCCGGTGGCTGGAAGTAGCTCAGCGGCCAGTTCAGCCGGTTGCTCAGGGCAGGAAGGGTGGGGCCATTTACGGGTTCTCTTGGGGCTCAGATGGAAGGCTGTCCAAGTCTGAGTCTCCTTGCCCATCTCGGGAGGCCCAATGCAACCTCCAAACCTACGCACTGTGTTTCAAACACAGTTGAAAAAAAAACTACCTTGAGCAAATAGCTGAAAACTAAAAGGTTTCATATAGAAAAAGGATTACATTTTCCTCTTGGAACCTGGGAGAAACATCTTGAAATCTGGTCTCAGGTTGCCATCCCATCGTAATGGTGCTGGGCTGGAGATGGGCACTGGCTCCTGCTCAGAGGTGCGTAAGACTCATCCTGGCCAGTGGGCCACATGGAGATAGTGACCCAAGTCACCCTCGTCCTGCTGCCCAGTGACCCAATGACCCACTGCTGACCTTCCCAGGTAGGGCCCTGACCACATAGGCCTCTCGCCAGAGTCCAGTCTTATGCTGCTCCCTCCTGCTTCCAGGGATGCACACGCATCCCTCTCACACACGCCCACCTTCCTCTTCCTCGTCCGAGTCCTCCTTGGCCTTCAGGAGTAACGCAGGCTGGTCCACCAACCGCTTGGTCAGCCCTCTTTGGCCTCTTGCTTCCTAAGCTCAGATAAGACTTCTCAGCTGATTGACACAGGGAACATGTCAGAGCCTGAAGGGCCTGTATGATATTTGAACGCACCCTTCCTTTCCAGGTAAATGACGTCAAGGCCAGCCGGGGCCCTGGCCTGGCTACGTCACCAACCCATACCTTCCCCAGGCCCGAGAGGCCTCCCCGTTACACTGCTATCTGAGTGCGATCCTCGCTTGCCCTTCATTTTGCCTTCTTTTGGAGAAACATAAAAAAGCACAGAGAATAGCCAAAGATCTAATTCCTCAACATCCAGAATTAGCAAATATTAACATTTGCCATATTTGTTGCAGATATTAAAAATAACAATCCTGAGCCCTGTCCTGGGGGGCTGCCTGTGTGACACGCTTCAGGTCCCGACACCACCCCTGATCCCACCCATTCTCTCTCTCCTGAGGAGCGTCTCTGCTGTACATCCTTCCGACCCATGTTTTCATGGGTGCATACACACACATGTGCACACACACACAACACAGAACACACATGTGCACACGTGCACAACGCATGTACATATACGCATGTACACAGATTTTAACATTTTATATACTGTGTGGTTACATGCGAATATCTAAATCTATATAAATCTCCTTTGCTTTTTTTCCATCATCATGGCATTTTTGAGGTCCAAGCACCCACACCTGGGCATCCACTGAGCCGTGCACAAGGCGTTCCATTTTGTCTCCTTACTCCCTTTTGGATGGGCAGGTACATTGTTTCTGATTTTTCACCATCCCCAAGGATGAAGCTCCAGCAACCCTGTGCGTCTCTGCTGGGGCTCATTAATGCGGCTTGTTCTAGAATTTCATCGGTTTTTGATGTGTCCTGGGTCTCTCTCCCTGGGGGCATTGGGGCCTTTGGGAGCCTGCAGGGATGATGTGTGAAGGTGCCTAGCCTAGCCTCCAGCCAGAGCCTGGTATTTTTCCTGGAATGTGTTCATATTTCCGTTGGTTCCCCACTGAGGCTGGCACGGGCTGGGCACACCGAGTGCCCCAGCAGGTGGGGTGTGCACACACAAGCCCCGGGGAGCCCCAGCCCTCGGCCTGCTCCTCCCAAGCCCATTAAACCTCTCACTTTGTATTTCCTAACTCCTTTAAGAAATCCCAAACCTGTCTCCTTGGATAGAAATAAAATAAATGTAATATCTATTGCTATTGCTTAAACACAAATTATAGTATTTTTTATTAAATACTCTGTTGTCAAATGCTTGACATTCTTCATAATAGATAAAAAAGCAACTAAAACTAGTTATTTTCTGTTACCTTAGAGGCTCGCCACATAGTTTGTAGTGTATTTACTTGTTACGTTCTGCTTGTCGCATTTCATTATAAGCACGTGAATTATTTCCCCTATTAAATTAAAATGCAATCTCCCCTCCCCCAGCTACCCTTGAGCTTTTATCAAAGGTGAAGGTCTGGAGATGGGGAAGCAGGGGAGATCAGGGCAGAGCTGGCCCTGGTGGAGGCCAGCCCCACCCTCATGCGGGAAGCTGGGCCCGGGAACCAGCCCCACCCCGCTGTGAGCCCTGGCTGTGGGCAAAGGCCACTTGTGTCACCACTCTGGCCTTACATTCACCAAAGCCCGTCTCCACACACTGTCTCGTCACCTTCATAGCAGCCCTGTAAGTCAGGCAGGCTGGGTCCATTGTACCCATTTTACAGATAGGGAAATGGTCCTGAGATAAGAGGTTTCAAGTTGAGGTCAGGTTCAGGCTAGAGCCCTGCCTCCCCTGCCTCCCCCACCACTGCCACACTTGCAGGTTGACTGAGGACCACCGCGCACCAGCTGTTTGGCTAATTGTTCCACGGGCAATGTCTAGTTTAATCCCAAAGCTTTTCTTTGAGGTAGCAGTATTATGACCCTTCTTGCAGTTTCTATGACCTTGTGGTTCACAGGAGGTAGAGAACTTGCCATGGTTGTATAGCTAGTAAGTGCAGGGCCAGGGACCAGGGTTCCAGCTGGGTCTGTCTTGACTTCAGAGCCTCATTCAGAAGCAGTACAGGGAGAGAGCTAACCTCTTGGGGCTCACAGTTCCCTTTTAGAATTTGATGAAATGTGTGCCCCTCTTCCTGGGGACATGCACATTTTTCATACAAACAATATTTTACATACAATTTTACAGGTTCCCCAGATTCTCTGTAGGCCATCTCTGTAGGGCCCACACAGATCCCTACGCACCAGGTCAGAAAGGGCCCTCCTGAGAGGTTGGGAGTATTTCCTTTTGTTGTTAACCCAGTCCCAGCCTAAACAAACAAAAAGGTGACCAGAGGAAGGGGTTCCCGTCCCCACCATTCCTTCCTAAACACTTCCTGGCAGCTGAGTGTCACCAGAATTTGAAATGGGCCCAAGTGGGGCTCGAGAAAGTGAAGTATCTCTCAGTACTGGAACAGGGCCTAGTCTCCTCTGCACCCGAGAGGACTTGGAGGGTGATGGGCCTAAACTCCCTCTCAGACACCCCCACTCTGTCAGCTGCTCCCCACCCACTGGCCTATGGGGGCACTTCTCAAGAAGAAGAGTTCAAGTCTTCAGGTCACCAGCCAGCCTCTGACCATATCCCTTCAAGAACACAGACAGGTGCAGAGCCTGGCCCAGATCCAGAGGAGCTCAATTGGCTCATTTGTAAAATGAGAAGATCCTTTCCGAGGACCACCAGACAAAGGACAGGGCTCTGACTCCTTCATCCCTAAGGACATCACACATTTCTATTTCTCCTCTCCCTATACGTGTAGCTTGTGGGTCCCCGGTGTGACCTGTTCCTGCTGTTTAATCTTACAGAGAACATTCTCAGGATTCCTGCTATCTTGATGTGTCTTTTGGCACTGGCCACTCCATCATCTGGAAGCTTTGTGGCGACACAGCACCTCTCTTCTGAGGTTGTTTCCCAGACCTGTGCTGATAACGCTCGGCTCAGCAGTGCAGGGAGAAAGGGAGCTGATAAGGCCATGGGAACATCCGAAAATCTATGCCTCCTAAATGCAACAGCCAAATCAAAGCGCTGGGAAACACCTACAGGTACCTACGGAAGGGAGATAAAAGAAAAAGTACCTGGGAAGTCTTTGGATGGAAGAGAGGAAGCCAGATGAGAAGGATATGGACTTCATGCATGGGCTTTGTTGGGGTCCCAAAATTGCCACCAAGGTCACTGTGATAGAAGCATCTTCTTCATTGGCCAGTGGTCAGGAGTGGTTGTGAATGGGAAAGATGAGGCCAAGGGAAGGGACCAGGCTTTGGGGTGGGCAGACTCTAAAATCTGCTTTGCCAATTTAGATACTGTTAGCTTAGGTTTTGTTTGTCTGTTTCCTTTGGGGGCTTTCTTCACCACTATTCCTCAAATACCTGACAGCCCTTGAGTGGTAATTAAAAATCCACCAGAAATCAAAATAATCAGGACTGGTTGTGGCACAAGAGAGATGAAGTAGTAAGGAGGCGAGGAGGAGGGTTGTCAAAGGTAGATGGAAGACCAAGTGGAGAAGCAGAGATGGGGATGGAGGATGGGAGGAAGGCAGGGGTCCAGGAAACAGAGCATCCCTCAAAGTCCTTGAAGACAATGGGAGAATTTTGGAGCCGCAGCAGGGAGGCAGCGTGTCCCACCACAGACAGTGGGATAGAGCGCTGACCTAATGTTCTGATTTATCCAGGGGCCAAACCACACATGCTGGAATCTCATATCTCATCTTCTTTCTCATTCTTACCCATCCTAGTGCCAGATTTTCAGCCTGATAAGGCATTATGGCTTTTCTCAAAGCCAGCATTCCCATGGTATCTTAGTCAAGCGTCTCTGCCATCCTCCTAGCCTTCTTATGCCTTTTCTGTTTCAACCCATCCTCGTCCTCAGCTGGAATTATCTTGAGGCTCTCTCAGACTTCAGCTGGTTGGCTGCTCCTTGCAGCACCCTGGGGAACTCAGCCAAGTTCACCATCTCCTTCTCATACAAGAAACCCTGGTGGCTGGCAAAGTCTCCCACACAGAAGACGAGACCACCCACCCTGGGAGTGTCCTCTTCTCCCCGGGGCCAGCTCAGTCCTCCCCTGGGATGCAGCACTCTCTTGGAGCACATCTTGATGTAGATGAAGGATTCTCCCTGAATCAATAAATCATAAGTCTGACGGACAGCACTCGGGTAGGTAAATGCATGTGTGTTCTTCACTCAGCGAACCCTCCTAAAAAAGATAATACACTCAGTATCTCACTCTGCTGACATATTTCAACTCAGCTGATAATGAGCCAGGATTGAGCACAGCTTAGAGAGTGAATTACCTTTGAGCCAACCCTTCAAGTTTAGGGTTGCAGTCACCAACAAAATCAATGTCGAAGGATTCTTGTTGTCTCAGGCAATACCTATAGTGACTCCTAATGAAATAAACCATTGAAGCCTTTTAATCAGAGCACCTGCCTGAACGAAGGAAGCCATCCGGGAGGAGGCTGGGGCTCTAGGGACCTGTTTTCCCCTCACTGGTCAACGCATGAGTGATTCTTTAATTGTAGTAATGATGCGCTTACCCTGGACCCAGACACGTGGGCAGCAGAAGGCAGCAATTCTCTAGGGCACAGAGCTGGTGTGACCTCAGCTGGGGCTACATAGGTCCCCGAGCAGGGTTGTATCACCAGGGGCCATGGCAGCGCCTCCAGGGTAGGGGCCTGTTTTACTCCCAGACATGTGATAAATCTCTATGGAAAGAAAGCTTTGCAATAAAGGAGGCTCTGCTCTGTATCTGGATCCCAGGGTCAGTGCTGCGAGAGTCAGAGTCGCTGCTAATGGGCTTCTGCCTCCACCCCTGCTCTGCCCTCCTCCCCTGCCTGCATCCCTCTAAAAAGTCAGCTAACATCACTTTAAATAAATTCAAATATCAGGTAGCTCAAGGAAATTCAGAAACAATCAAGGTTGATCTAGAAAGCTCTCTGGAAAGGCTTGTGTTTGTGGCCACTTGTCCACTCCAGGGCACGTTTGTGGCTTGCCTCTCGAGCATTCGTTCCTCCTTCTTTGGGGCGCGTTCCCTGATTTTCTTTGGAAATCTGTTTTCTCTCACTCCTCTGTCTGAGAGCACTCTCCCCTCAGCTCTGTGGTGGGCATGGACCCCATGCCGACTGACCTATTCCCCAACAAACTCATCTTATCAACCAGGACCCTCAGGAGGTTTGGGGTAAATAACTGAGAAAGGCCTGGTTCTACCTTTTCAATCAAACTTGGACCTCAGGGTACCTTTGCTTGTTCATCACCACAGGGAGTGTCCATCTGAAAATGGGACCCACACAAAGGAAGTCGGGTCAAGAGGCTAAGGCAGCCTGTGGTGCAAGCTCTGTGCTCACTATCTGAGGCTCCGTGTCCAGCTACCCTCAAGGAAGAGCTTTTCAGATCTGTTTTTTGAGCCAAGAAGTTCCCTATTCACTTGGGCCACTTAGGGAGGGCTTTCTCTCTATATATATCTCCCTCCCTCCCTCCCTCCCTCCCTTCCTCCCTCCTTCCCTCCTTTCCTCCCTCCTTCCTTCCTTCCTTTCTTCCTTCCCTGTTTCCTTTTTCTTTCTTTGTATCACAGGCAACCAAAGAATCCTCATGGATTTCTCCCACCTACAAGGAAATAAACCACAAACATTGGGAGATACAACGTCTGTCTGTCTGGGGAGGAAGCCCTTACAGGGAATTCACAGGGGAGGGTCCCTAGAGCGACTACAGCATCAATCCAAGAGGCTGCTGGTCTCTAAGTACTCAAACCTAAATTTTACCAGGAGCCTTGAAACAAGCCCTCGGCTTGTTGAGCGAAGGGCACATGTGAGAAAGGCACTGCTTTTCCTGGAAGGCAACGTAAAAAGAGAGTCACTCGTGTAGCTTATCATACTTAGAGGCCCATGGTCTCCTGAAGTCCCATTTTTCTGACGGGTCATAATGATGGAGACAAAGAGGAGTTTCTGCTATGGATAGCTTTGCTGAAGCCCGGATGCCTAGAATGGCTGAGGATAAATCCCTCACGAGCCAGTAACCCCTAACTCTTCCTGTGAGAGACTCCAGGTCCCTGGAGTAGATCTGCTCATATTCTGGGTAACTGGATGAATGGAGATGCTACATGAGGTAGCCAGACGAGACAGAAGGAGCCAAAGTCAAGTTAAGAATGTCTGAATTCTCCCTTCCCTGGGTCTGTGTGGAGGTCACCTTGATGTCCAAGGACCAAGACCCCAGTAACCCCCAGCCCAGGCCCTGTCTTTTGGGGCCAATGCCAATAGGAACATTTAGTGCAGTGGAGGCACAGCCAGAGACCACGTGCCTCCTGCACGATTCCCAAGCAGGATGCTGGTAGAGCGCCCACCGCCCTTTGTCTACCATGGTGATGAATGGTTGTTGACACGACTAAACAAAGGTATTATTAGTAGATTACATCTGAGAGGCTGGACCCGTGCAGAAAGAGGCCAACAAGAGCCCTGGGCCTCACTCGACTCCCAATTACTTCACAAAAGCCTAAACCACCAGGTCAGGGATAAAAGTGAATAAATGTTTCTAAATTCTTATCTTAAACACACTTAAGCTTAAAGCTATTTAACTGGGGCTTTAAAAGCATGTGAGCCTTGTGGAGCCCAGCTACCTGCCTCATTCTCTCGCTCTTATTTTTGCTTTTATCCTTTTAGTCTTGAAGAAGCCTAATTAGAAGCTTGAACAGGGCTCTCTCTCCCTGCCCTTAAATCAGTAATTGGCTTCAGTGCAGAGACTGTCAGGAAATTAACACATCACAACATGACAGCTGTTAATTTTTTCTCCTTATTTGTCATGTGAATCACCGCTGATTTGCCGGAGTGCATAACAAATTAGTGGGCTGTAATCAGCGGTCTCTCTTCTGTGAGCTGCACCTTCTCTTTTTTCTCCCCCCCCTTTTTTTTTCCCCTCTCTATCTTCTTCTCTCTCCCCCTAAAGTCCATTACTTCACTGCCTCAGCAGAGATGACGGTTCCTAGGTGTGTCATTGTCAATAAATCAGAATAAGCAAATGCTAAAAGCGCAAGAAGCTCTTTAAACTTTGATGAAGGCTTTTAGTTACATTTTTAAACTTACACTCATAACTGGAATCTTTTTTTTTTTTTTTTTTTTGTATGTTGTCACTCCCTGGTAGTGAGAGACTGTCAGGTTTGCAGTCATTTCCTCATCCAACGGCCCAGGGAAGGTGGAACTCCAAGTGTCATCAGCGCAAGTTCTGGCTGATGGAAGGGGTGGAGGAGGTGTTAGGGAAGGTGGGGGCTTGGTGGGGAGTATTAGAGATTCCAACAGGGTCAGACCAGAGGTGTTTCCTCTCTGAGGGAGGGTTTAGGGGGAGAGAGGCAAACAGGAGGAAGGGGAGGTGAACAGACAGGGCAGGAGGAAGAGAAATCAATTCTGGGACCTCATCATCCCTGACCCTTCTAACTTGACTCGTGGTCCACTGTGGATTGGCCACCGTGAGAAAGGGTGTGAGCCTTTGTTAAATGCCTTTGTAGCTGCAGCAGGGACCACCCAGCAGAATCACGGGATCTGGGACTTTATTCTTTATTCAGCATCTTTGGTGGGCCTTACACCTAATATTTATGGCCTCCATGAAAAAGGGGGGATAGGAAGGGTGATAGCTTTGAGCTGACTTCCGATGTGGGATTCTGCTTTGAGATTTGGCAAACAGATCTGTATTCTTTGCATCTACACTGTGGACGCAGAAGGGAGAGGAGCTTCTTCCTTCTCGGTCTGAACCTTTCTGGATGGAAGAGTGCTGGTCTTTCCAAGCTGAGTCCATCAGGGAGTTAGTGGGAGCTTCACGGGGTTGGGGGGGGAATGGGATGAGGGCTCAGCCTCTCGGGCTCTACCAACTTGTTCTCTTGGATATTGTAGATTGGTGTTGAGCTTGAGGTGAGAGGATTTTAGGTATGAATTCCTCCTTTTCTTTCTTCTCTCATCCACCCATCCATCCATATATCCATCCAGTGTCCTTTGCATGGAGTAGCAGGTATGAGTCCAGTATGTGAAGACGGGGAACAGAGGGAGGGAGAAGATGGGTCTATCTCAAGAAAGAACACAGAGAGGAAAAGCACAGCTTTTATTATTGATAAATAAAATCACTAGACCCAGGCCCCCTTCTGCGATCCCAGGATGCCTTCTTGGGTGGAATGGGACAGAAGAATGGAAAGGCCTTGCTCCCTCAGCCATCACCATCAGCAGACAGGTTATTCTGTCTACCGTATTGGTCTTAATTACCCTTTCCCCAGGAATTAGTCTAATGACTTTCTTGTAGTGAATTCTAATTTGACCACTAGAAAACTGGCTTTAGTTCAGTTTATCAAACACTTCTCCAGGACTATCAGGCATTGAACTCTAGTTTAAGAACCAGAAATTCAGTAAATTAGGGTCTATGATCTCAGAATATCTGCACTTTTTTGCAAAACAGTAGTTATTTTAAAAACATTTTTTAAAATGTTGGAGCTTGGAATACATGTCCCACCCACTGTTCTTTCCCTCTCCTGAGAGCTGAGATGCCCTATCTTAAGAGACACAAAGCTACAGCACAAACATCAGCCTTCGGAGTTGATGAGGCCATGAGGTCTTGCTGTATGAAAGTCACTGAAATCTTTTAGAAATAAAACAATTGTCTTTCCCCCCCCTTTTTACTGGTGATAATTTATACTCATTCAACATGTTTAAATACAGTTTAATATGGTACATCTTATAAAAATCTCTGCTGAGAAAGTTTCTCTCTAATGTCATTTTATAAATTCAAAGAAAGGGTTTTTAAGTAAAATACCAATTTTACAATTACTCTGTCAAATCCTAATTTAAGAAAAAAAAAAGTCATTTCTCCATTATCTGATGTAGAATGAGTTTTCTGGTAGAGACCTGGATTGACAGTAGGGAAGTAGCAGCTTCTATAAAGTAGCAGTTGTGGGAGTTGGGTGATCCCATGACAAACCAGGCCCACCATGGGGGTGGAGCTCCTAGCTGGTCTAAGGAAGCCCCCACAGGAGTAGGACCCATGGGCACTGAGCTCCACAGGATGGATGCCTTTGGAAACGATGGATCCTGATCCAGTAAGTGAGAATCCAATGAGGTAATGATTCCCACCACCGCTGACTGGCCCTCAAGCACTCTCTTCCCCAGCTCGTGGGTACCTTGGGCACAAGCTGATGTCACTACTCCTCCATCCCTACATCCCTACATCCCCTGAGGCTAGTCATCTAGCCTCCAGGTTCTCCCATTCCCATGTCTTGTATTCCCCTCCCCTCTGAATTCCTAGATGGAAGTCCTGTTCCTTGATAAACAAACCTCCTTAAACCTCCTTTCTATCTTCAATGTCCTCATTTGGCTGTAATTGATGCTTTAGTGTTGATGATGCACTCTAGGGACAGGCTTCCCCTATATTCCTCTATGGTGGCAACTGTTCCTTCTTCCAGGCTCTGTGTACATCAGGATCACTTGGGAACCATTTTTCCTTCAATCCCTGAAGATAAGCACCAGCTGCCTGTGCTACCCTTCACCTCTTCTAATCCCTGGCATTTACCAATCTCCCATATTTGGATACTCTTCCCATTCATTCTCATTCATCAGACACCATGAGATCTGCGTCCGCATCTTCCCCTAGATCTGACCCATTGTCATCGTTAAAGGTGACCTCAGCCTTAACATGCATCACCCATCGTCCATCACTGATGCCTCACAGATGCCTGATCCACCTGCTCATTTCCAGTGATCTGCATCTACCCTACATTAGCCATCTAGGTGACTGGTCATCCCCAGGCAGTCTACACCTTCCCCTAGAAACTATAACTCTCAAGTCTTAAATACTAGAAGCATCACATTCTCAGGCCCAAGGTTCTGTCCTATCTCTCTTGAAGATTTCCTCATCTTACACATTTTCTTCTACTTTACTGGGATTTCTGGGCCCTGGATGTCAGTATTATCTTCCTTCCTAGCAATGCCTTCTGCTTTTGATTCTTCATCTGGCCTTTCTGTTCTTTTCTTTCAACCACTCTGATATGAGGATCATCCACGTCACTACTGGTTTCGTCATTCATCTCCACCCTGGAAAATCCCAGTCCTGAATCAATCCATTTTCCTCCCTTCTTTATACCCACTCTGAATTAACAAGCAGCACTGGAGAAAAATCATACTCTTCTGCAAATTGGAAGCCCCACAAACACAAAGTCTCTGGGCTCAGTTGTCCCTTCCGCACTCTGTACCACTCTTCTGAGCCTTCCCACCTAGCTATCTCTCCAGAATAAGAAGTCATCCCAAGTGATTATTTTAAAACTTCTCCATGGTTTTCCATCTCCTACCCTCCATCCTTCTCTCCCACCACAATGAAAAAGCCTTCAATCCTTGTATGGGAGGTTGACCATCCCACTTTGCCTCTGCTCTGTACTTCTCCCACGTCTGCTCCCCAAGTGCTGTGGCTTGATGGAGTCACTGCTTTCTCTCCTATATTTTCAGCATCTTCCACTGTCTTCTCTTTCTGTTCCTTCCATGTAACAATGAAACATACTTAAATCTCTCCCAACTGAATAAAATTTTCTTTCTTACAGCCCTAAGCAACTTCTTGCCCTCACAGCCAGCCAAGTTTCTGAAAGAGTGATCTACACTCACTGTCTCCACCCTCCCTGCAATAGTTAGCAAACCAAACGTGGGTCTGCTCACCCATGCTCAGTTAAGGCAATCTATTGACACCAGCTTGTGGTGAAGGAAAGTACAGTGTTTATTGCAGGGTGCCAAGCAAGGAGAACAGGCAGCTCATGCTCAGAAGACCCAAACTCCCCAGTGGCTTTCAGGGACGGGGTCTTAAAGGCAATGTGTGGGAGGGAGCTGTCGGGTATATAATCAGCTCCTGTACAATTGGTTGGCATCAAAGTAAAGTTTCAAGCATCATCAACCTTTTGGTTTCAGCCAGTCTAGGGTCTAGTGCTTGCAGTCAGCAGTTTTCATCTGGTGGGGGTCTGCTTCCTGTAAAAACAACTCAGGCCTTTATCTGTATTGTTCAGGATACTGGAAGTTTGGTGACTCTGCTATGTGGCAGATGTTTAGTCTAAATTGTTACCAGTTTCCTAGCCTAAGAGATATATTTTTTTTTTGTTTCTACATCTTAACATTTCCTAATCATTAACTCTTGAGCCAGCCTTTTGAGACTCAGGAGATGCCTGAGAGACTAAAGCAAAAGACTTTTAGTTCAAGGGACTGGACACAGGGGCTTGTGTATGGTTTTTCAACTAACTCATCACACAGTTTGGAGGCTGATTCTTCCAGCTCAAGGAAACTTGTCTCACCAAGAATGCCAGTGTGCTTGAGGACAAAGTCAGGCTAACCTGAGTCTTCTGCAAGCATGAGGGCATAACTACTTTGTGAAAGTTTGACTTCCAAACTTAGATTTCTGCTACCTTTTTGGCTGGCCTTTTCTGGTCTCCTTAGTAGACCTAATTCTCATGATCTTTCCATTGTATGCAATTTCCTTGAGATTTCCTTTTTCCACTTTACATACTCTGTGGACAAACTCAGTGTCTCTTTTGGCTTCAAATATGACTTCCAATCTAAATTTTCTGGACATCTAATTTTGGATATCTCACAAGTACCTGCAAGGTTAACCTGCCCCACCTCTGTCCCCGTCCTCATCTGCCTTGGATTCTTTGTCTAAGGATCAATGACCAGAGGCCATCCTAGATTCCCCCCTACCCTGCCCCCAGTACAGCCATTGTCTACTCAGTCACCAAATTGCATCTATTCCTGTGACTGTCCTTTCTTGCCATTACCACTGCCATGACCCATGTCCCCACCACCACTTTCTTTCACCCAACCAATCCACAGCTTCCATATTGCCAGCCTCTGATACATCCAACATATCTTCTACACTGCAGCCAGAGTCATCTTTCTCAGTGCAAATTTGACCTTACAGCCTGCATGTTTAGTCCCTGCTGCAGAGTCCCTCCATCTTTAACATGTTTCCAAAGACCTTCATGATGGGACTCACCTGCCTGCCTAGGGTGGGTCATCATTTGCCACTCAGACCATGTATTATAATCTGGAGACACTGAACTCACTCAGTTTCCTAAAAGTACTAAATTTTATCTCGTTCCCCAACCTTACACCCCAGAGACTGGGGCCTGCACTCCTTTCCCATGCTAGAACAGCAGCCTGAAGTGGTGGCTTATATCACGTGGCCTTGTTGGGGTGTCTGCTGCCACATCTGGCCCCACTTCCAGATAGAGAGTACACTGTGTCAGGGCAGAAACTATGTGCTCATTGCTGGAGTTGGTCCCAAGCACAGTGCCCTACACAGGGAGGGTTTGTCAAATGCCTTCATGTTCAATGTCTACAGTGACATTGGTCCTGAGTGGACCTTTCCATTTCCTGAAAGTCAGTCTATATCTTGGGCTCCATAGTTTGGAATTAAATTTGTTACGTGAATGTCTTTCAGTTTTGATCAAATTTTCTAAGACAGCTGGGTCAGTGGAAGTTCCTCTCTATTCCCAAATAACAACTTGTAAGCACCTAGGGTTATTTCTCTCTGCATGAAGCTAACCAGCTGGTGATTCCCATCTCTGAGCAGATGTTTGGCCCCGTGTAGACCCCACAGGGCTGTGCCCAGGGCTATACCCCTCACACAGTTCTAAACCCACTCTGCGGTTCTGGGAAAGCCCTCTCAATGAGGATTCTTTTCAGTTCAGCTGTTCCTGAAACCTTAGAGTCCACGGAGGGAAAACCTGAGAAATTATTTCCAGACTGGAGCAAAGTGAGCTGAGGCTGGGAGGAAGGAGAAAGAAAGTCAGTTCTGGGGCAGCATCAAAAGTCAGTCTGTGCTGTTAAGGCAAAAATAAACAGAGGCACACAGAAACCAAACAAGACAAAAACGCTCATCAGCTGAGCCAAACCAGCCCAGACCACCCACTTTGCTGAATTCACCAGATCACTGCAGATTCACTCCACCAGGGCCCCACCCTGGCTTGTGCTCCCTGGGGGCAGGCAGGACAACCAGGTGGGGGAGGGGAGACCAGCCCAGACCAGAAGGACCCTTCCAGAGCTGCTCAGCCAGGGTCTTCGAAGTAAATCCAGCTAGAGGTCTGGAGTGGGCGAGTTCTCTGCCTGCTGCCTCAGTTTCCCATTTAAGAGAGCAACATAGTTTGGTCCTTTTACCCTAATGAGTCTCAAATGGAGGTTGGGGTAGATCAGTAACGGGGGTGGGGGGGGGAAGGGCCGCATTCTTTGTAAACACGTATTCAGAGTATATTACGCTTTAATAACGGAAACCAAACTATTGCTTTCCTATTAAACTTTAGAGAAAGTTAAGTCCAATTAAAGCATCTGGCCTCCTGGGGAGACAGGGAGATGGAGTCCTCATTAGCCCCTGCGGAGACTCTGAGGACAGGCGATGGAGGGACGGGGGAATTTCACTCTGTTTACTGACTTTATTGTCTCTCCCCCAGAATGGAAGGGTAGAGAACTGTACATTGTGTTCCTCACTGTGTCCCTAACCCCGGGGCCTGGGCCTGATGCACACAGGCTATTTGTTGAATGAACTGATGAATGAATGAATGAATGGACATCAAGCCCACAGCGACAGGGACGGTGATTGGAGGGCCTTGCCTGACGCAGGGTAGATGGACACCGGATACTCCCGCGTTGTGTACCAAAACAGAGCTTAAGTGAAAAGGTAAACAAGAACTTTTAAAGGCAGTTTTTCTAGAGGGAGGCTTATGTTTCCCAGTTGAGATACCGAGGCCCAGGAAGGGAGGGAGGTTTGCTGCAGTCTCTGAGCATGTCAGACTCCAGGCTGTGGCCATGCCGAGGTCTCTGAGCCCCAGGCAAAGGCCCAGCCCAGGGCGTCTCCCTGCTGGGGCCCTTAGGAAGGCTGCACCCCCGCATCCGCTGGGGAAGCTTGTCAGGAGCTAAGAGTCCCAGGACCAGGCCTTTGGGACCTCCCGCCAGGAGAGCAGAGCCCATTCCTCCTGAACACCCTCAGCCCTGCCTCTCCCTCTGGTCTCAACAGTTGCCCCACAGCCACTCTCCTCTCGGCTCCCAGAGCTCACCTGCTCACATGTTTCTGGACTGTGGCCAAAATGAAGGCTGGCCAGGTGTCACGAGAACGGCCGAGGCACAAACGCAGGAAGTGCTGCTGCCTGACCCAGAGGGGCCCCACGAGCTGCCTCGCTTTTCAGCCCTTGGAGGAGCCAAGGATGCTTTTGGCAACTCAGGAAAGTGATAATCTCCCAGAAAGTCAACCTCTCCTTTCAAGGCTCAGCTCAAACATCACCTCTTTCAGGAAGCCTTCACTGTTCCCCAGTATTTGTGAGGTGCACCCCCCTTGGGGAGCGTGCCCCTCCCCTGGGTCTCCAGCCATCCTTCCACAGCCCAGTTGTGTTCCTCTGTGTGGGGCTGTGCCCTTCACCACAAGGATGATGTTTCCTTTTTCTTTGAATCCCCATGCCCATGCAGTGCCTGGTTCTGAGGGCGCAGGTCCTTGGGAAATACTCATGACAAGTGGACGAACCTCTCAGCATCTTTTGCATCAGGGAAGCAAAGAGAGACCAAAGAGATGCTCTCTGCAAGGCTCAGGGCCCACAGGGTGAAAGACCAGGAAGGCAAGAACAAGGCTCCTAACAGGACTGAAGAGCAAGGCCTTCCCCTTCCTGGGCCTCCAGACCCTGAAGCCCTCCCTCTGCCCTGGCATCCTGTCCCCCTTAGGTTAGACCCCCTGTCCCACATTAGGTAAAAAGGAGCTGCAGAGGCAGATGTGGACAATGCGGGTAAGATGAACACAAACCTTTGCTTAAAATGCTCACCCTGATAAAGGGAACGGCTATTTAATTAACCCCTTGTTTGACCCAGAGTGTGGAACCTCTTTGTCTGGACCCAAGCATATAGACACGGCTGAAAAGCAGCAGTCACACCTGAAGGGCTGGCCTGGGTCAGGTCTCAGGAGGCCGAGGGAGGGGCAGGGAGACAGGACGAGGCCGTGGTGTCTGCCTCGGGGTGTCTCTTCACAGCTATTGCCTCCCTTCCCCGGCCTCCCTCCTCCCCACAGGCCGCCTGTGGGGGGCAAGGGTGGGGTTCCGTGGGAGGCATGCTCTGGAGAAGGAGTTGGTTAATGAGCACCCTTGGGATCCCCATGGAAGACAAGGAAGGAAAGCAGGGACACAGGCCTGGGCAGAGGAGGAAGCTGAGCTGAGAGGCCGCCCCAGTGCAAGGTCTCAGCCGACGTGGCGGAAGGTGCTGAGGCCTTTATACCCCCCGCCCGGATCAGTCAAGTCTGGGAAAGGGCTGGACCTCTTGCAGGACTGGGGTCTTCAGTGCAGGCAATCCTGAAAGGGGCTGACAGCTGAGGGCTGTCTGTTGGAGCCTCTTCAAGCAGCTGGGGGAATGCTTCCTCTACCCCTACAGGGGTGTCTGTGCAGCCCATCCTAGCATCTCCCACATACGGGCATCAGCTGGGGTCGCAGGAGAGATGCCGGGCTTGGCAAGGAATCCGAATGGCAAACCAATGTTAATTCTCCTGTTCACCCCCTCTTGCCCCATCCACCCATCACGCCTGGCTTAGGGAGGAGGGGAGTCAGGCGTCAAATTTAAGACTGTTGTTCTTGAAGGACCCACGTGAGACAAACACAGACTTCTAATCTGGAAGCCCTTCCGCCTCGTTATTCAGAAGGGAATTGAGGCCTAGAGAGGGCAAGTGGCTCAGGATCACATGTAATTCAGGGCAGGTCCAAGAGGAGAGCCCAGGGATTCTGGGTCTCCTACTAGGGCTGAGTGAGACCATCTTCTGGCCTAAGCCTTGTAGAGGACAACATTTCTACCCACCAAATACTGCACTTTCACAAAACAATGAAGATTGTTTGCACTTTCACAAAACAATGCAAATCAATGAGGCTGCATGGAGTTCATATGGAATGCTCAGGATGGGCTCAGGCCACAGGGAGCCAAGAGAAAGAGGACTCGGGGTTGTCACCTGCAGTCCAGGAGACAAGAGGCTTGGCCAGCAAGAAATGTACCCTGGCAAGACAGAAGAAACTCCAATGGGAATATATTCACACCCCAGGGTCAAGTCCAAGCAATTCAGGGTGGACCAGCAGGGAGGCTGTGGATGAGCCTTGGGAACGGGCTTTTTGGCCCAACAGTAGTGTAAGGATCTCAAGAAGGATGTACAGGACAGAGGCATCAGCCAGGGTAGGTGGTCCAGGCACCTTAGCCCCTCACCTCTCAGCTGAGCTTGAGTTAGGCAGGGAACTCACATTGAGGGAGGACAGAATCTGGTCAGATGGTCACTGCGGAGAGCCCCTGCTCTGCTTGGAGAAATGGGAAAGGCCACTCTCTTTGGAGTCCAATCAGTGAGTGGTCAAACTGGAGAACAGAGATTCCTTGATGCTCCCCTGGCACCCAGAGTCCTGCAGGTGCCCTCAGAGGTGGAAGCTGTGATCCATGAGGGGAGTCACTCACCGGGAAGGCCAAGGCTGCAGAAAGAGACACCAGAGAAACAGAGAGGGGTCCCAGCTGGAGGGACGTCCACACCTTAAACATCACAGTGGCTGCAGCCTTGGGACCCTTGGAGGAATGAAAGTCACCAGAGATTAGAGTCCATGACAGAAAGGAAGAATGGGAGGACTGCCCAGGGATGTCGGGGTCACCATACCCAGGCAGGCACCTTCTCCAGGCTGCTGTGGAGATGGGCAGCACATGGGTGCTCACAGCAGGGAGCAGGCCAGCAGCAGCCCAGGGTCATGTCCAAGTCCAGACCTTATGCTAAGTGAGATCCCCCTTAGCTGCTTTCTCAGAGCTCTATCCCAACTTTGGGGGACATTTTACAGCAAAAACTGCAGTCTCTACTACCACATTAGTGATTAAACTCAGTAGCTGGACTAGCCTTGTTTAGGGGGAAAATGATTCTCACTGGGTGAACATTGGACCATGGAGTTCATGATTACAGGGATACCAGCAATGATTGCTGGGTCCCTGGGCTCTCCCTCCAGCAGCAGGTGCCCTGGGTGATAGTCATTAGGGCTAATGACACATCTTTCTAAGGATAGGCAAGGATGTGTGACCTAGTTTGTCAATGGAAACTGATGGAAGTTGCCTGTGTCACTCCCGGAGTTGATGCCCTTAAGACAGTGGGTGATTTGCCACCTGCTCTTCTCCACAACATGGGAGCCAGCAGTGTTCCAGATGGTGGATTGTCCATCAATCTGAGACTGCTAACATGCATGGTGAAAAGCATATCCCCTCCATTGACTTAAGATGTATGTACATATGGCCCAAGGGAGAAATTATTTTAAGTTTGTGAATTTTCAGAGCTGTCAGTTAGTGCAGCACAACCTCTCCTATCCTGACTGATACACTATATAACTTAAAACTCTCCAATGCTTTTCTCCACAACTCTCATATAATCCCAAAGCTTCACCATGACCTGTAAAGTTCTACACTATCTGGTTCCTGCCTCTCTTCCAACCTCATCTTCCACTGGTCCCACCTTGCTCACCTGTTCCAGCCATAATGGACTTCTGTCTGTTCCCCAAACACACCAAGCTCATTCCTACCAGAAAGATGTGGCAATTGCAGTTACTTCCCCCCTGGAATAATCTTCCTCCAGCCCCTCAACCCTGAGTGGAATCAGATCCACTAAGATACCACCTTCTTAAAGGGATCTTGTCTGAGTACTGTCTTAGAGAAGCCCAGTTTCTATTGTATTAGTCTCTTTGCATTTTCTTCTGAGCATTTATTACTTTCTGAAATTACTTGGTCTCCTTTTAGGTTTGTCTTCTCCTATAGAATATGAGACAGGAATGTTACCTGATTATGGTACATAGTACAGGGTTTGGTACACACAAAGAGTTCAGTAAACATTTAATGAGTGGGTGAATATGCAAACCAGTGAAATTCATTGCCTCATGGATAAGATCCAAGAGAGGAGTTAAATGAATAGCATTCATTTTTACAAACAGATAACAACTCAGCCCAGAAATCCAGCAGTGCTAGCGCTACTCGGTTCCTGGCAGGGAGACTCAGATCCAATTTGGAGCAATGACCATTTCCTCCCAGATTTAGGCACTGGATTCACCATGATAAATGGCCCAAGCTCCTCATTGCATTTAATGGCAAACCCTGATCCAAGTGGAACTGCAGCCAGGTGGCTCGTGGGAGCCCTGGAATACGACTTCCAGATAGACCACAAAACCTGGAGAAGCCAACACCGTTCCAGTTACATTAACTCATAATCCCCAGGAAGTGCACACTTCTGGTGAGGGAAGGGCAGGCTCCCCCTCCACAAGCACTAATAGCCATGGTGAATTGTCATCCCAGTGAAAGACTCTTGCCCAGGTGTCCAGAGAAACTTCATCAACGTCAGCCCGAGGCCCCATGCAGAGAGAGGCAGTTGCCCTGAGAGCAGCCATCTGACATCATGGATTGTGTCTGATTGTCCTCCAGCATCTGGGGGCCACCCAGCTTAGCTCATCTGCCTGTGCTCGGTGTCCAGAGGAAGGTGACTGTCTCTGCATCTCAAGCTCCAGCCTTTATTCTCTGTAGGGACACAGGAGGCTGTGTCTCTACTCCTAAAATGAATAGGATGGGGCACCAGATAGTCCAGGATGCCCATTGAGCCAATGTACTGCTTTTATCCTGCCAAGCTCATCCTCCCTTGAGCACCGGTGGCCCCTCCTCCCTGCCCCCACTGCTCCTTTTGTCTCATGCTCTCTTTCTTCCCCAAGCCTTTGACAGAGAACATCCTCCAGGTCCTAGAATAGAGGCTCTGTTTTCTGTGTCTCTCTGCCTTTGGTGCTGGGGATTCCTCAGGCTCACAAATTCACCATCTCCCCTCTTGTGACTGCTTCTAAACTCCAGCCCAAGTCTTTTCTTTTCAGCTACTTCTGGAGGGTCAGAGTAGCAGTTCTCAAACAGCAATCCATGGACTAACGTTCATTTGTGGTAAAATAAATAAATATATACAAGCTAAGGAATAACTTTTTATTAAGCTAAATTTTATTCATTTCGAAGGACTATCATGAGATAGGTTCTTATTGGGGAAGATTTTCTTTTATTTTTTTCTCTCTCTCTTTAACAAAATTGAGAAGGTTGCTATCTATTTATTTTCAGGTACTCACCTGGTCAAATAAAAAGTCGGTGATCTCAAATTCGGGACCAAATTGGTCTCACAATATTTATGTCTACCCTCCCAGGAAGCACTGCAGGCCACAGGGCATCCCTCCCTACCTGTCTTCTTTCTACCTGGAGTACCCGATGCAGAAACCTTCACGGTCACCTTTCCCATAAACAAATTCTCTCAGCAATTCTGTCCTCATCAAAGGCACGACTACCCTCCTGACCCTGGACTCTCCAGTTAGAACTTTCTTAGGTTCTCCCTTCATTTAATGCACCACATTCTTTTTCTTCCACCTCTTTTGGCTCCATCTCTTTCTCACCATGTCACTGCCACGCCCAGGATTCAGGGATCCAGCATCTGGCACTAAAATCAGAGCACAGCCTCCAACTGTTCTGGGCCAGTGTGTTTGGCGAACCACCCTAGTGCGCCATGCACAAGCTAACATGCTACTCTTGTGCAAACACTGCTTCAGTCTGAAAGTCACATAGTGGAGGCTGGGGGACTGTGCCCAACAGGACATATATTAGATATAAAAGACAGGGTTTTTTTCTTTTCCAGGGGGTCAACATTTGCATATGTACATATTAGAAGACCTGAGGATGCCTGGTTTGTCATCTTGCATGCCAACACTGCTCTGGAGCCAGGGAAGTCATTCCCTTCTGGGTGGCTGGCACACCCTGGTTTGTCCAGGCCCTGCCACGCCCCACTGGGTACACCTGGCCCGCCCTGTTCATGAAGGTCACCTGCCCTCATGCTGCAGCCCCTACACGAGTCCCATCACCCTGCTTTTCAAGGAATTTAAGCTCATACATTCTGCACAGAACTGAAGGATGACTATTAAGTGAGGAGATGGCAGTTAAGCTCCTTCTATGCTTTAGGGAGCCACGAAGAGCCCTCTGCCTCAGTTTCCCTGTCTGCGGAATGGGGCTGTGACTTTTGTCTCTTGAGTCCGATGAGACATAATGAAGAAGTGCATTTTTGTTTTAACGCTTTGAGCTCCTTGGAGAGCAGGTAACATCAAAATTCAAGGTGTTATTATTAGAGAGTAAGAAATTTTGTTCTATGCTAATTAAACTCACACCTTACCACTTTACACACAGGGAAGAGGCAGCATGACAGTGTGACATGCTACCGAGCAGGAAGAGTTCTGCCTGTGAGCACAAGACAGGCTGACTCCACCGACGCGCCTGGCCGTGATGTGCGTGTAAATCTGCCTCCCGCCCTCCCCACCTCGCATGCAGCGCGGACTCCCGACATTTGCGGAAGAGGCTGATGGAGCGCTCGGCTCCGCACGGAGCATTGGCTGTTCTCTGCGCCTGTTAAGAAGTTGTCAAACTGAGGTCAGGCAGGTGAAGATTTAGGAAGGCAGCCCACAAAGTTTCCCTGCCACTGGGTTGCCACCACTTTCAGAAATGCCTGCAGGACGCAATCAAGAAAACAGATCTTTCGGTCGCGATGGCTTTAGCACTCCTCTGGGGATGCAGACGTGGTCTTCCTCCACCAGCAGGAGGATGTGACAGGGCTGGCTCTGAGGATGCAGAGGGCCCACCGAGGGAGAGTGGGCGCCAGCCCTATCGATCCGGTGGCCCTGGCATAAGGGCCAATTGCGGGAGAAACACCATTTTTTTCCTGCTTTTTCCAGGGCCAAAGAAGAGACTATCCATGGAAGGTAATGGAGCTGTCACCGAGGAGAGAGAAGTGGAAATTCACGGTTCTCTTGTGAGGCAAAGACATCTGTGTTATTGCACCCTAAGCCAATAGTTTTTAAAACAAAGTCATAAAACAAGCTACTGTATATAAGAGAGGTAGAAGCTACACAGGGCTCCCCTCACACTGTGTGGGCTTCCAAAAAGAAACAAATCTTAAAAAAAAAAAAAGGCCAGGATGATGATGAGTGACTACAGGACACAGCCCTGGGGTAGAGGTTGGAGCTGAGAAGCTGGGCCCTCCAGGCCTGCTGTTTCCCTCCAGAAGGAAAGGGCCTGTTTGTGCTGCAGAAGAGAGAGGCACAGTCATGCCTGAGAGAAGGCATGGGGTGGCAGGGACAATGAGGGACAGGAAAGATGCAAGGCCCTGTGCCACCACTGCCGCAAACCCAGGAGAGGTCACTCCTAGACAGGACCATCCCTGGAGATGTAACCACTGCGTGCACTTTCGCTGAACACTAGCGCCTGTCCCTGGCTTTCATAAACATCCACCTGGTCAATTTCCAAACCAGCATCCTCATTTTCAGATGAAGAAATGGCAGCTTGGAGGGATTCCTTGGTTGGTCAATGTCACAGTGCAGATCTTTTGACCTCAAATTCAGCTTTTTTTTCTTTTTAATAACACCTTCTTTCTCCATCTTCTCTGTCAAGATAGGTCTGTCTGTCCATCTCAAAAGCCCATCCCCCTCCAGTGCGCGGGATGTACTGATCCCATGGAAGACCAGGAGAGGCACTGCTGTGCCTCGTCTGTTAGCAGGGCCTGCTGAGATCTTTCTACAGCCTGCTGGCTTGACTAGGAAGACATCAGCAAATGGACCAATTATCCAGATGGTGAGTTGTCCTCATGGTTTTTTTCTAAGGGGTACAGTTTGGGCCTTAGAATCACGGAATTCAGAGTTGGAAGGAGCCTCAATGCAGCCTCCTCTGAGCATGAGGGTCTGCCCCTGATGCCCTGAAAGGTGACAATCCAGGCTGTGTGCACTAGAGAGGACGCAGAGCCTGCCCTCACAGACCCTGTGAAGGGTACCGGCCATCCTTTGGTACCAGGTAGTCCCACCCAATAAGCTGGGTTGGGATGAACATCAGAAGTGCAACAATCTGTAGACTGGCCAGTGATCTCTGACCCAGCATCAAAAGATGAGCTGAACCAGCATTCTTTGAGGAATGGGAGTAAGAAAAATGTTGGAGGGCAGGACAGGGTTTTAGGGAGTTAGGTCTGGTTTAAGCCAGAGTCATAGTGACAAGCCAAAAACCATTGCAAGCTGAAGTTCTGAGGAGCAGAAACTTTGAG
Source organism: Hippopotamus amphibius kiboko (assembly GCF_030028045.1). Classification (NCBI taxonomy): domain Eukaryota; kingdom Metazoa; phylum Chordata; class Mammalia; order Artiodactyla; family Hippopotamidae; genus Hippopotamus; species Hippopotamus amphibius. The sequence goes on from NC_080201.1 coordinate 43,881,708, forward strand.
AAAGAAAAGAAGCCAGTGGGATGCAGAGTAGAATGCAGGAGACCAGTGAAGTGCAGCTGACTCAGGCTAGAGGGGAATCCCCAGGGTCACTAGGGTGGTCTTACCCCAGCTCAGGTCAGTATGAGTGGGACCAGGGTGGCTTCATACAGTTGCACAGGTTGTGCACTTCATAGATAATGACTTGGGCTCTTCCTCTGATGGTGGCACCAAGGGATCTCTGCCTGATTTCCAGGACCCAGAGCTACATACTGGAGGGCTGTGTTTGAGCTCCAATTGTGCCTCTAACTGGGTGACTTCTGGTGAAGCTTGGCCTCTCTTAAGGCTCGTTTTCCCCATCTATGAAATGGAATAGCAATGTCAATCACACTTACTTCAACACGGTTAGGAGGAAAAGAGGAGACTGCAGATGAGAAAGGACTTGCAAAAAACATTGTTTTAAATATGCAAATATAAGAATGTCCTTTCTCAGAAAAATTCATCTGTGGTGATGGTTCAGACGGGAAATGAGTGGAATGAGTCTCCTGGGACCAGGGCGGGCACAGCTCATAGGGGCAAGCTTCTTCCTTGGTATCAGGACAAGTGGTACAGTAGACACTGTGGTGCCCCACCCGTTCCCCAGGGTACCGCCCCTTAGTTGCCTCTTCTCTGGAGAACTGCCCTTTGCCATGGGAACTACTCACCAGGAAGCTGTTCCCTGTCTCCCATCACCACAGCAACCACAACCAGTGCCTGACTGATATAAAAGGCTGGGCATTGACCTCCAGTTGTGGTTTACACTCCAGAACCCTCTCCCTATGATCTAAGACTAGACCATCCATCATACCCTATCTTATTGGGATCTTCCTCCTGCCCTACGCTGCTCCTTCCATCTCCTACAGGCTTCAGCTCAGAATGGTCCCTTAGGAGCCATTTTTACGGGAACCCCTGACTCAGGCCCTGCATCAGGAGAGCCCAGCTCAGAGCAGCAGGAGACTTATTCAGGAGTGTTGTTGGAGTCAACCAGTTCTGCAGGGAGGAAAGCTGGACCGAGCAGAGGGAGACATTGAACTGGGATGCATGTCTTAGCCAACCCCACAGGGAGATCTGGAGCTGGGCTGGACCATTGGAACTGTCTACCTTCGTACACCCACCTGACTCATGACAGGACATGGGCTTCCCCTGGGGCTGCCACATGACCTTGAGGAGCTAACTGTCCTCAGCAGAGGGCAATTCTTGGAGAGGAATTCAGCCAAGAAGTGTCTGCTGCCAACATTCCCAGCAGCTGGGGGAATGGGTTCTTTAGTCCTAGAGGACCTGCGTGCATATCCGCCATCCGGGGGTGAGCACAGCCTTCCTCCAGAGTCAGATCCTGCCAAGTATAAAGGAGTCAAAGGTTTTTCAAGAGTAGTTCCAGTGCCTAGGTCAGGACCTGGTGCCACACAGGTGAATCAGGCATGGAGTCTGCATGTGGAAAGGCTGCCACGCACACGGGATGGGGCTGCAGGATGGGGCCAATACCTTGGCCACACTGGCTGTATGTCTGCAGAATGTCCAGGCTGTTCTGTGAACCCACCTGCCTGTACAGATACTGAAGGGACACCAAGAAGTGAGTGGCTGATCTTCCTCAGCCCCACTGCAGTAGACCTTTTTCCAGTATTTTCCTCAATATCCCTGTGCAGGATCTTTTCCTGTATACCCTCATGAGGGGTTTTCTCAAGGAATGTGAGGAAAAAATAAGAAGGATCTTTGTAATGTATATTAGTAACATTTAATTAGCCTTGGATTACTTATTAAGCGACAATTATTCCTATTATGTTTCTCATAGATGAACGACTACATACTGTCTATGGTTTATGGGCCTAAAGTTCTCCACTGAGTGTCACAAATTGCCATTTTGTCCCCAGCACTAGGCTTTGCATTTGGAGTTGGGGCAGCGGCAAATGGTCCCCTCCACACAGCCAGACATCTCCCCATTGACCTGGCAATGAAAGAGGATTGGATCAACTTTACTTCTGGTATAAACAGAGAACTCATTAGTGACATATTCTTTTTTTTTTTTAACTTTAGTTTTATTTATTTAATTAATTTATTTATTTAGGCCACACCACATGGCTTGTGGGATCTTACTTCCCCAACCAGGGATTGAACCCGAGCCCTCAGCAGTGAAATTGTGGAGTCCTAACCACTGGGTCACCAGGGAATTCCCGGTGGTGCATCCTTAATGGGGTGCCCTGACTGATGGGCAGGATTTACACCAACGAAACTGACGGAACACCCCCCCAGGGTATCAGCCTCCAGGGCACCACCCTCGGAAGTGAGTGCCATCAATCCAGTTCTTGTGGATGTCCCACTAGAAGGCCCTTGTAGATCACAGACTTCAAATTTTTCTTTTACTGCTGGGAAAACAGACTTCAAAGAGGAAGTGGATGTGGCCACAGACCAGGGCTACACCCCTGAAACTTCTCAGTGTTCAGGAAGTGTGCCCTGGGTATAGAAGACAGGAAGGATCCTTCTACCCAGATGCCCCCAGGCCTCGTTCTGTCTTCACAACCCTCCCCAGTGATGCTCTTGACATTCAGCGGAAGAGCTCAGAAATATCCCGCCAGCCCACTGTGCCAGGTGAAGACCTCTCCACTCCTCACCACCCCAAAGGTCAAGGTGATGCATGGATAGGTGGCACCACATTCCTCAAGTCTTATGGTGCCTGAAATCCCATCTTTAGACTTTTTTCTATTGCATTCATCATGCCCTTTTTCAAATGCATACCACCATAAGCCACTAACTCTTTAGCATAAGTGAGCTTTCCAATTCCCTTCACATAGTGTGTCTAATAACACTAAGCTAAGGTCTCCTAAAGGTCAGACATGGGTTGGGAATTGGGATTCCCAGACTGTCCTGGAGGAGCAACTGGTCCCAAGAGAGGACTTGCAGGCCACCAAGGAAAGAAGAGGGCAAAGAGAGGATAGGGAATGAGTGTCTCCAGAGGATGCAGCCAAGGACAAAGAGGAAGGCAACTGGAGACTACAGAAGCATCCTGGGCTGTTTCTACCAGTCTCATTATTTTGTAGACCTGGAACTCAGAGCTTTGGTACAGCTGAAACCCAAGCAAATTTGCAAATGAAATGTAAACAAAACCACAACCAGAAAACGTTAAATTTAAATTGAAAATATTAAAAAACAACCAAATATAAATCAACAATATGAATTTAGCATGATTGATTTGTCCTGCTCCAAAGCATAAGGCTATTCACAGTGTCCAGGTGGCAAGAGGTACCACTGACCATGTTGTGTTGTGTCCAAAGGTTCTACTTGTTGTGCGCCCTTGGAAGGTTCCCCCACTGAACACAGTGAAACTCTCACATGTCCAGTGCCCTGTGGGTCGTGTGACCTGTCTTTGGAAAGGATATATCCTTATCTATGTCAGGTCTCTCTGCTTCTCCTATTAGTCTGCCACAACTAGGATTGTACTCCTTTGGCAAACTGATCAAACCATAAAATCTGACATCACATGATGGCAGGAAAAATAGGTTTATATGATTTGTGTGAACGTAACTTACTACACAGTTCACAAATAATAGATGTTTACAATCCAGCAGTTAAAAGCTAAATGTCAGAGATGAGTCTGAAGTTCCTTTTGGTCACCATCCTTAAATTCATCTCATCCAAGCACCACCTCATCAGGACAGGAGGCAGATGGTAGAGGGTTATATGTATGAATTCTAGAGCCCAACGATCCTGGGTTGAGTCCTCACTCTGCTGTTTTTGCTGTGTGAGGTTGGGCCAGTGGCTTCACCTCTCTGTGCTTTGATTTCCCTCTCTGTCATCAGAATGGTAACTGCCCCACAGGATTGTTGTGAATGTTATAGGCATGTTAATACATGTAAAATATTTAGAACGGTGCCTGGCATGATGTTAGCACTGTATAATATTAATGAGCATATTCTTAGGTTGATGTGGCTCTTTCTAGATCATTTGTACACATTTATTCACGTGTAAATATATTCAGTAGGTTTTGTTGGGATAAAAAATTAAGATGAAAACATACTCTATGAATCATTTTGCAACTAGCTTTTCCTCTAAATAACCCATGAGCTTCAGTATTTCCTCCCCTGCACATTCCCTACACACCAGCCAGCTGGATCCTGAGTGGCATTTGCACACCCTCTGAACCGGGAGTGACCACGTCACTGGCTCACCCTCTGCTCTACTGGTCCACTCTGTTACAGCCTTCAGAGCGTGGTGCTGCAGAGGTCCTATATGCTGATTCTGTCCCACTCGGGCTACCAGGTGCTCATTACATCACAAAGTGGCCCTGGTGCCATGGGCACTGAACTTTCCCAAACTAGAGTTCATTTCAAATGCACTAAGTCACAGAACAATTCGGAGGGGACTTTCAGCCCATCTCTGCGCACGTGTGTGTGTACATGCGTACGCAGAATCACACTAGAACTGCTCTAGCTCCTGCATGAGGGCATGTGGCCTGTGTATGTGGGAGCAGAAGCACCTACAGTGGTGACCACTCATTTTTTTGATATAAAAATACCCCTGGTGATGGCCAGCCACCATCACGGCCATTGCACGCCTCTTGCCTCCGGCTCCTCCCCTCACCTGATGACGCGACACGTCCACAGACAGAATGTTTGGGGAATGGCAGAGACTGAAGAGAGGTCTCTGATGGAGCCCCCGACCAGCAGCTCAGTGCTGCTTCAGAGAAGATGGAGCAGAAAGGATGGCGGCCGGCATTTAGCTGTGCACTTAGCTGCTTCTCATTAACGAGCTAGTGGAAGTCTTCGCGGCAACTCTCTGGCTCCCAGGCTTTGTCATCCCACCCACGGCAACCTCTGTTAGTCAATAATAACAGCTTATTTAAAAATAGCAGCATCAGCTTGTTTGCACTGTTATTATCGGTGCCTGGCTTCTGTCTCCAGAAGACTTGGGAAAGGTGTGCGACCTGCTTCCTCCGGAGCTTCCCTTCACGGAAACTGCTTCCAGATCTGGGGAAAAGACAGGCGTGTCTTTAGCAAACACTCACAGTGTAATTGCCAGGCAGTTATGGTCCACGACAGTAAAATACAGCAGTTGGCGGCACGGTGGGTTCATTAGTCAATAAAACATTGCCACGCATTTTATTGAATTGTAACCCTATTTTGCCCTGATGCGGACCTTCTGGAGCTCCCAGCTCCGTATAAATCTGAGTGATTCATTTAGCATTCAAAGTCGGGTAAAAGGAGGATTTGGTCCAATTCCAGTGCAGCCTGCTCCATTAGCTATCTCTATTATTATCTGCCTTTGCCCCCCTCTTGTCAGTGGGGACATTTTGATAAAAGCTCACATCGGAAATAAATCAGGGAGTGAATGGCAGGATGTGCACGAAATAGCTTTCCTGTCGGCCACCCATTTATGTATAAGCTGATTCTGCTCCCTGGGTGCCCCCGGAAGGGCCCAAGCCTGGTGAGGAAGGCGAGTGGGCAACCTCCCAACTGCCCTGTGTCCAACTGGCAAATTTCTAGGAGCGTCTCGTTTTTCTAGCATCTGATTCGAAATAAATTTGACACAATCGAATTCACGTTCGAACACTGTGAAAAGCATTTCATTGTTGAGATTGTTTATTTACGGATTGAAGCATAGCCCTATCCCTAACATTTCCGCCCCAAAAGTCAGCCTGATACTAAAAGTACAAATAACAATAGGGTGTAAGTCAATTTTATTCATTCCATATCTATTCAAAGTATCACCAATAATTTGCTAATTTAAAAAATCGTATCCTGTTTGTAAGCAACATTCTCATGTGGGTTGGGTCTGAGACAATCTAAGCAAGAAGGTAGATTTAAAAATTGTACGGAACAATAAATACAAAAAGTACTGATCAAATGTTATGAAAATATGGATACTGATGAAAAACATCCCTTTCTCTTTTAGGAAATATTTTTAAAGTGTAGTAAATGTGAAACTTATTACAAAGGTCTGTGGTCCATGATGTACTACTTTTTTTAAAAAACTGTCAGAAAATAGAAGGAAAATACTAAAAATCAAAGCACACCCAAAGAAGGACAAGACAGAAAGATTGAGGAATTTCAAAAAACCAGCATCAAGTATACATTTTGACCTTCCTGGCCAGGTAGGATGACATTGAGCCTTTCTTTCCACCCATTCCTGGTCAGAAAGCCCCAGAGTGTCTGGTTATTTCCAGGACTTTGACACAGAGCCCCACAGCTGCATTTTGGGGTGCTGTTTGGCCTTTTGACTACATTAATCACATGCTTGATTCCTCAGAGTGGCCTTTCAGGCTGGTGCTCCCATTCCGAAGCAGCCACAGCAGCATCCCTGGGAAAGCATCCTCTAAGGACACCACAGATGCACTGTTTGTTTCAGATGGTTCTCCTATTCTCCAGACAGCTGACAGTTCAGCAAAGTGAATTAGGAACACACGTGGGCAAAGAACAGAAGAGATTTTTTTCTAGCGTGCAAGTGCCGTAAGAAAGTCTGTTTCGGTAGCAGCAGATCTGTGTCATCACCTCCCAGAACAGGTCACCAAGGAGAAGACTGCCAGGCAGGGTGAGACTGTGGGTTTTAAGTGGTCCAAGCAAAGCTGGCATGGCTGTGCAGACCGGAGGCATCTGGATACAAGGAAGTGCTAACTTGACTGCAGTTTTGGGTGTCAATTTCCGGAAAGTGGTGTCTGTTGCCCTGCCAGCCAGACCCCAAGAAGCAAACCCTATATCCAGGAGCTGGGCAAGAGCAGTTATCTTCCTCTGCCTTTCTCTCTGCTTCTGCCACAGGCAGCCCTGACACCCATAACTAAAAAACCAAGTTCATAATTTAATTTGAGGGGATCGGTTGGCAAATGCTCATTAAACAATTGGGTCTTTGCAAACGCTATCTTTAGATTTTTTTTAATTGACCTATTATTTTGCTTGCTCTGGCTGCCAGAACCCCCACTGCAACACAAGGAGATGCTCGCTACCTGGACTTTCTTTGATGAATAGTTTTAATTAAAAAATTCTGTACCATAAGTATTTTAATGCTACAAACATACCAAAGGTATGCAGTCATAAATTTAAAAACACATTTAAATTAATCTATAAATATACCACAAAAATTGACAGGGTATATTTAAACAGAGGGATGTGGCATAGATAGCTAATGATGACAATTAAGAATCACGTAAAATAAATGAAAATCAATACTCACAACAGTTTGGGAAAAAAAGCGAAAAAGAGAGGGACTAAAACAACACGTAGTTTGTCTGCTAGGGGAAAAATTAGTAGCTGCTTGTATCCTGAAATGCCTGCTGTAGTGAAGGAAGGGCAGCTGGTAGCATTCTTTTCTCATTGTCATGGATCATAAAAACTTCCCGGGGGCCCTGCTGGGGTGACAAGAGGGACCGGCTTGGACCTGCTGGTCTGGAAGGAAGATGGCTCTGTTTTAATTCCCTAAACAAAATCCATACCTTGCCAGTTATACATCTGAAAGGAAACTGTCAAAGATTCCTAGATGCTGACACGTGGACATATTTTTTGCACTTTTAATGGTTTGTTTCCTGCATTTTAAGCTCCATGACAAGTCATGGGGGTATTCATATCCTAGGGGGGCAAGAGGCTTCTGGGGCCAAAATGACCAGCCAGCTGCCTGTGCTGTGGGCACCTTGCACCCTCCATCAATGGGGCAAAACCCGCTCAGGGCCTCCGTGAGCATCCCTGTGTAAAGCGCCATCCCGGTGTGTGCCGCTCCTACTAATTCACAGAGCACTCTGCTCAGCCAAACCAGGAGCTACGCACTAACCTTCATTACTACATTCATATTAAAAGACAGCTCTGTGTCTTTCAATCATGTATTTCCCTCTAATTAAGGCATATTCACTTTTTTCCCCTAATTAGGTATTCTTTGTTGCATAATGTTTGCTCTAATCTTTTGGAATCTTTCTCAATATCCAGTCATTACAGGCTCCCCTCGAATTCAACTAAAGCATGTTATTTTTTTCTGCTAATTATATCCTCATTTACAGATTGGCGCCTCTTCCGATTGGCTCTTTGCACCAGTTGCTATGACTTCATTAGTTGCGTCTCCTGACCCTGTTATTTCTTGTGACAGGACTTGCTCCTGGTGTCCTGTGGCTCCAGATCCCAGGGTCACTTCTCGCCGGGGTTGAAATAGTGTCAAACACATGGGGGTTTAGGGGGTGGGCACCACTGCTGCAGTCGCTAATTACTAGACACAGCCACTGTACAAATGATCGCTGCTGCTAGGCCTTCCTTTCCTCCTCTTTTTTTTTTTTTTTTTGAAATGAATGTTTTAAAGGTGTCATTAACAGGTTAGTTTCATTTTAAAAAATGTTCCTGATTAAAAAAAAAAAAGGAAAAGAAAGGAAAAGAAAAGATAAGTATGTCTCCCTGCTAGGGTTCCCAAAAAAACTGTCTTTCAAGTACCAAAACTCACACCATTTAGTTTGGTATGGGGCTGCCGCTGTGTGAGCAGGGGACTCAGGCTTCAGTTCTATTATTGCCAGGCTCAAAAAAATTTGAATTTTAAAATCTCAAAAGTGATGCTAGTAGAGTATTCTCATTCCCGGGAGACACAAATAAAATAACCAAAAAACAAGCAAATTAAAAAATAATAATAATTATATAAAACTAGAACATACTAACACAAATTGTAGTTGTGTAAAAATAGCAAGATGAAAATCTCTGGGCAACCAAATTTTAAAAAAAAGAGTTTAACTGATTAGACAAGATATGTATATTAAGAGAGAATGAAAATGAATGAATTACATTTGCGTACCAACGCCGTCTTTTTAATAAGCAGAGTAGAGTAATGGAAAGTGAAAATTGGGGGGTTCCCAGGGCAGACAGTGTGTTGTGATCCTCACTTTTAAATTCTAGGCCATCGGAATAACCCAGTTTCCTGAAATCCGAGACCCAGGAAGAATCAAGCCTGCAGAGTTTAAATGCAGGTTAGTTCATATGAAAAATGCTGTATCTAGTTGTTTGCAAAATTACTTTTGTTGATTAAAAGGCTCTTCAGAACTTCCGGCTGGTGAAAGGGTTTTAAATTGTCTAATGCTGATTGTGATAGCTATGCAGAAAAAAGGCAGTGCAAAGCAAACCATTATATCACTGAATCTTTGTTAAGCAGGCCTTGAAAGTGCCTGACAGCATAATTAATCTTGTGATATGAACAAAGAAACCAACTCAATAGTATTGAAGATGCTTATTAAAAATACTAAATACCTTTTCCCACTTAAAAACCTTTTGAAACAGTGTGGGACGTGGCATTACCTTTTTTGTTTTTGCAGCATTTTCAAGTAAAATTGATACTAGGGTCTACAGCGCAGCAGCAAAACTGTGAAGTGGACAACAATAAGAATTAGTTAAAAAAAAAAAAAATGATCCCCGACCAAGGACGCTAGCTGGGCTCACCAGCCTGGCAGCTGCAGCTTCTGACAACACCCCCGGCAGCAATGCCACTTGCCGAAGTTGAAGCAGAAGACATGGTTGACCAAACCTACTTTGATAAAAAAAAACTACAAAATCTCGGGCCTTCCCCCAAATTGCTCTTTCTGTTCTTGCGGATCTCAAGTGATGGTTGTGCATACAACCATTTATGATTCCAAAGAACTTTGGAGGCACAGGACATATTTGGATTATTTGGGGTTTCTTTTTGTTAGGGCAGAGTTTGGGGTTCAGTTACCAGGGTTTTCCTGGGTCCCCTGGGGAACTCAGCCATGTCTGCATCCTAGGGAAATGACCCAAGGAGTCCCCAAGGGGCCTGTGTAGGTGAGACAATGGTGCATTCATGCTAACGGCGGAATTTTTACCTGGAAGGGTGGCTAAAGAGAGCACTCATCTGTGACACTTTGCAGTCGGCAATTGTGGTGTAACTAAAAACCACATAATTTCAGAGTATATGCAATAGGCATTTATTTGAACTCACACATCTCTGGAATGACAAGGGTGGGGGGTTGGCTGATCTTGAGCCCACTGACCTTGGCTGCACTGGCTCCGCTCCTGCATCTGTAGGTCAGCTGAACTCGACCTGAGCCGGCCCTAACTGGGACAGCTCGGCTCAACGAGTCTCTTCCTCATTGGTTCAGGTGTGTTCTTCTTATGGCGATGGCAGAAATGCGTGAGAGCAATGGAAGCATGCGAGGACTTCTGAGGCCTAGGCTTGTAACTGGGAGCTAATGCCGTGAAGTGCCCAGAAATAGTCACTGGAACGGAAATCTTTGCAAAAGAGGGTCAGGGAAGGGACTGAAAGAGACACCTTAATGTGCTTGTATTTAGCACGCTTACATCCTGCACTTTTTGGTTAAAGAAAGTATTAACATCTAATTATAGCTCAAACTTTTTTTGCAAACTAAGAACGAAAGGCAATTTCTTTTCCTCAGTACTAAGGAAAATAAATTGGAATAAACTATTATTTTTCCATGATGCTGTTAATCAGAAGAGAGATGAGTGAGAAGACTATAGATTGAAAGGAGATGGTTTAAACCATCTTCATTTGCAGCTGATATGTTCATTTACCAAACAAATACATAAAAAAGGAAAATCTATAATCAACAGAATTAATACGAAATTTCAACAAGATGGCTGGATAAACCACCAAACTACAAAAATCAATGGTATTTCATTTTATCAACTATAACCAACCAGGAAATATAATTACAGAAATAAAGTATCACTCAGAATGGCCACAGCACATAAAGTTTACAAAAATAATACCTCAAAAACTCTGATGACAATGTTATAATATTATAAACATGGTCATATTCAAGCATGCCAATTCTCCTGTACCTAAGTTTAATTCAATCCAAATATAAATTCCAGTTGGATTTTTGAGAAAATTGACAAATTTGCTCTAAAATTTAAATTTGCTTTAAAATTACTCTAAAATTCAGTGAAATAAAGATATAAAATAGTTAATTCAATAATAAAAAAAGATTAAAGACAAGAATTGTTGTACCAAATGTAAAGTCATATTGCAAAATCATAGCAGTGTAACAAACAGTGTGATATTGGCAAAGAGTAAACAGGCAAGTGGACAGAGAATATCAAGATCTAAAGAGAGAGGCTAAATTTGTTAGTGGATGTTTTTGATAAAACTAGATCACTCCACTGAGAAATATAAAGAAGATCTCTACTTAATATCCCATTCAAATGGACTCTAAATGGATTGAAATGTGAAAAGGTGAGTTGTAAATGTGAATGGTAAAAATAAATAATTATTAGAAGAAAATATATTGCTGCAATGTAGGAAGAGAGTATTTTCTAGACAGAATTTTAAAAACTCAAAAGATAGGCAACAATATCTGACAGATTTTCTCACTTCAAAATTGAAGGCTTTTGATTCATTGAAGGACACCTCGGATAAGTTAATAAACCAAGGACAGAATGGGAGAAGATTTTTTAATATTTTAAACTGAGAAGGGACGAATACCTAGATAGAAACCCCAAGAGAAAATGGTCAAATTCTATGTTCAGGCAATTTACAGAAGGGGAATCTCCAAAAGCTGATAAGTATAAAAGGAGAGGCTGAAAATCATTAGTTATCAGAGATATGCAAATTCAAACAAAAAGATACATTTTTATCCCTAATGCATTTACAAAAATTGGACTGCTAGAAAATCCCCAGTGTTCTCAGGGATGAGGGAATACAAGACACCTATGCTGTGCTGGTGTGTCCATGACCACTTAGTCCTATTAAACGTACACACTGCTCACAACTCAGGTCAGTTCCGGGGCAAACAGATGCTGAGAGTGAGCAGTGCATACTGGGAGATTCCTGCTCAGAATCAATGTCCCAGGGAATGAAATTGATAAGAGAGGTTGAACTGGAATGCAATCATCACAAAGACCTCCCCTGTCACGTTATTCTACAGGGAGCTCCCGAGCTGGGATGGTCCCAGACCTTGCGTGAGACAGTTCTCTTAGTCCCCTGCGGAGGAACTCAGTGGAGAGGGCAGCCAACCCTCCCAGCAGCTGGGGCTCCGTTGGTCTTGAATAGGCTATCTGGGTGGCTTACTCTAGCAACCACTGTACTCCACAATCCAGGAATCCTAGCACTGGACCCACCTTCCAAAGCACACGTGGATATTGGTCACAGAGTTCATTGTAGGGGCAGGAGTCGGGAGCCTGTATGTCTAGTCCTGGGAAGATCAGTAAAATGTAGAGATGCAAAGTAATTCAAAGCAATGGATTATATGCACACATAGAAATATGGATCTTAACACTTATAGAAATTAAAATACATGCACACTGATAACAATATACACTTGTCAAGTGTGGAGACTAAAGAATGGATAGCATTAAATGCACTGCAGTGGTTGTCTATGGGGGTAAGGGAATGGGGTTAAAAGAGAATAAACAGACAAATCAAAAGATAGGTTTTACATAGATGAATGGTGAAAATATGCTGTAAATCGAGGATTACAATGATCTCAACCCTCTGCTCCGGAGACCCGGAAGAAAAAAAGAAGGCAGTGTAGGGTCAGAAATTTCTAATCATTATTTAGGTGAACCTCCAAACCATTCCACATGCCCTTTTTTTTTTTTTTTCACATCTAAACCACATAAGGCCCTCATGGAGTTGTGGTCCAGCTAGTATATCTATTTTTCAGGGAAACAGGACTAGGGATTATTTTCCAGATGTTTTGGACTGAGGTTTTCATATTTGAATCTAATTGAGGGTTTGTGAAGGGTATGAAGAAAGAAGTTTAAGTTTTTCACACTTTTGGAGTTCATTTGAAGAGACTAAATTCAAGCATGGGCTCAGAAAAGATGCTGCCAATGGAAAGCAGTCATGGAGAAAATCAGGAGTTCGGAGAGGCGGTGGCTCCAGCAGGGAGGAAAGGTATTCCTGGAGCGAACACAAGTGAAAAGTGCAGTCTTACAATGAGGAGGAGAAACAACGTTCAAGAGATGCTCAAGTATTTTTAAACTGCGAAACTGCCAAAGAGAATTTGAGGCAGAATGTATACCGTCCACATGGAGAAAGGGTTTTTTATAGAAAAATCCAGTTTCTAGGATATTCTTATCACAGGGTTGGGAAGCAGGAAATAAATTCAGAACAATGGCTTTGTGGAATGCTTAATGCCAGGAGAGTCCAGCCTCCAATCTCAAAGGCTTGACTCTTGCAAGTAAGAAAGTATATACAAGAAGATGTGTGAGTAAGCAGTCTGGGCTCCGGTAGTGATGGCCACAGCCATGTTCTGTTATCTCAAAGGAGTCCTGTCCTTCTGTGGATGTCAGCTTGCCCATCTGTAAAAGGAAAAGGTCAACTTTTTTTTTTTTTTTTTTCCTGAGCTTGTTGTAAGAGAGTGACTCAAGAAACTGTTGATAAGATCTCTGCTCCTGCTGTCAGGGAGATGGAGCAAAACAGCCAAGACCCATCATATAAGAAACTGATGGGGCTTCTTTGCTGAAGAGGAGGAGGGAGAGGAGAAGAAGGAGGAGGAGGAAAGGAATGGGACTGGGAGGTGGTGCAAGAGGATATAAAGAAGGAAGAAGAAAAATAATATTTTTTTAAAATAATATTTTAAATAGACTGTCTGGTACTGTTCGCCATCGCTTCAGTTTGCTATCGTGTGAGCATTCACTACTGTAGTATAAGTCTAGGGTTTTAAAATAAATAAATATATATCTAAAAACTCACATGACCTCAATACAATCAGTTATGTCATCTGCTGCTCAGCTAACATAGCAACCATTTATTTCAACACTGGTGAAAAAAATGGCCCTCTTGGACTTACTGAAAGCTGGCATATTTGTACATGGGCTTACAACTGAATGATTTAAGGGATTTTTAAGGGCATTTTTCTCTTTGCTTATATGCATTATTGAGCACATGGTATTACAGTTGCCCCTTTCTATATTTGAGCTCTTCCCCATTCTTATGAGACAGAGCCATCTGCCTCTATAGAGGTTGAAATGACAAGAAATTTTTCTAACTTCTTTTGCAAATAGGGCATGGGGACATGAGTCTGTGGATTAAACCTTAATGAAACAATGAAGTGGGGACTGTGCGTAACCATTCTGAGAGGGTGGTAGCAACAAGTGTCCACATTTTCCTGAAGCACCAATAGAGTAGTGACAACATGAGGGGTGGATGTGTTAGTGTCTGTGGTGTTGGCGTTATTGGCCATACGGTCTGGGCTCAGCAGTTGTGACCACAATGCATCTGTGGAGTGATTGGGGCATCCTTTCCAGTCGCACAGTCCTTAAAACCGGCTCTACAGTCTTGTTGGATGTAAAAGTTTCTCAAAATCCTGTTAGTAATTCTTTTTTTTTTATTTTTGGTCTTGAATTAGTCTGATTTTATTTCTAACTCTTGGAGATAAGAATCCTGATGGGGGACATTAGAACTTAACTCCCATGTGAGATGCAATACTACTTCTTTAAAATTCTGATTTAATTCAGCAGTGAAGCCATCTGGACTTGTTTTCATTGTGAGAAGTTGTTTAATTCCATTTTTTGTTGTTGTTGTGATTCATATATAGAGAGCTTTCATAAATTTCTATTTCTTCTTGTGTCTCTTTTGGCAATTTTTTTCTTTTTAATGTCTGTCATTTCTTCTAAATTACTGAAATTATTTGCATTAAATTGGCCATAAGATTTCCTTTATTATTTTTTAAATGTCTATGGGATCTCTGTGATGCCCCTGCTTTCATTCCTATTATTTCGTTCTTATCATTGTCCATCTGTGTCTTCTTTTTCACCTTGATCGTTCTATCCAGAACATTGATGATTTTTACTCATCTATTCAAAGAACAACATTTGCTTTTATTGATTTTTTTCCTAAAGTTTGTAAATTTATTCTTTTAAATTAACTTCTGCTCTTTATTATTTCTTTTTTACTACCTGTTGGGGTTTAATCTGCTTTTTTTTTTTTTTTTTTTGCTAGCTCCTTCTCTTATTTTAGACACTTTTTCTCCCTAAAATAAGAATTGATGGCTATAGATTTTCCTCTAAAGAATTGCTTTAGCTACATCTGATAAATATGGTATGCTGTGTTTTTCATATCCATTCAGTTCAAACTATTTTGGATTTTTCTCTTGTGATTTCTTTTTTGATCCACAAGTTTCTCAGAGACATTTTTTTCCAAATGTTTGGAAAATTTTCAGATATCTTATTATTGATCCCTATTATATTAGGAATATATCCTGTATGATTCCAGTCCTTTCAAATGTATTCACATTTAAAAAATCACTCAGCATGTTATCTATCTTGGTGAATTGTTCTATGTGCAACTGAAAAAAATTGTATTTTGCTGTTATTGGGTGAAGTATTCAATAAATGTGGATTAATTATTGATTGACAGAGTTACTAAAGATTTCTGCATCCTTCTAGATTTTAAACTTGTTCTGTCAATTACTGAGAGAGGAGTGTTGAAACTTCAACTATATTTCATGTTTGTCTTTTTTCCTTTCAATTCAATAATTTTTTGCTTTATGTACTTTGAAGATATATTTTTAGGTACATACATGTTTGTTTTTTGAAGATTTGAGCATTGTATCCTTAAAAAGTGTCTCTATCTCTGGTAATATTCTTGCACTGGAAGTCTACTTTGTCTTTTAATTTAGTCCTATGTCAGTCTCCTTATAATTAGCTTCTACATAATATACTTTTTCCTATCTCTTTCTTTTAAGCTATTTGGTTATTTTTAAAGTAGACTTCTTGTAAGTAGATATTAATCTTTGATTTTCAGAAACAAAAAATAGAATTCGAAAGAATTCTTGGGAATTTCTTAAATCAAGCTATCCAATATTTTTCATTACACTGTATTTTGTTGTTGTTTGCTGAAATACATATTTACACATATATTTTTCAATAACATGTAGAAATAATCTCCATCTGAAAAGGGAACACTAACACAAAATAAATGCCACATAAAATTTATAAATTAAAAAAAATAAAAATAATACCATAAAATTTAAAAGGTATCAGTCTTTACAAATTGTCATTCAAATATATTTAAAGATGATAGAATACTTAGATTTATATTTACCAATTGATATACATGGAGAAAATGTTAAAAGATTCATAAATCCAGTTCTTACTATTGCAACTATTGAAATATAATTATTTAATGTCATTTTTTCAATGCCTTCCTTTGCATTTCTCCTTCTATCAAAAAGGTATGATTAAACCAGTAATAAAGTTAATGGCTGTGTTCAGTAAAAGAGGTAACATGCTTAAAAAAATGGTAAATACACAAAGCATTAATTCTCCTGTGTACTAGCATTTACCTTTTTTTCATGACGAATATCACAACTGTAGAAAATTTTCTTTCATTTTTTTCATTGATGGTTAAATTGTTAAGAGTGAATCTGAAAGTATCTGCAAATTGGGCTTTAGGGGGCATATTCCTTCATACAAAATTATTTCCTTTTTAACAATAAAAATATTTTGTCAGCTTGCCTTGATTTTGGTTTTGCCATTGAAATTGATTATTCAGATTTTATATCAGTTTCTAATTTTATTTTAAAATATTATACAATATTCATATATTTTGCTATTTGTATTTATCCTATTAAAAGTAACTGCAAAGAACTATAGCCTATAGTGATTATTAAGCCATTGGAATATGCTAGAGAACATTATGGGATAATATTCATATAATGTAACATTTGAATCACCTATCAAACAATGTATATAGCACTGCACAGGCTCATATGCTAAAAATATCAATTTAAGTACTTATTTTGAATTCAAAACTTGTGTTTCTTGAAACACCACTCATAGGATTTACATAAAGTGTGGTTTATAAACTTATTAATGGCTATTAGAGTTGCAAGAATGATTCAATATTAATAGAAGACAGGGCCATAATCACAAATTTACAACATAACAGCTGCTTCTCTCTTACCTGCTCCTTCCCTAGATCCTGTAAATGTGTATCTTAGCCTTACACTCTGCATGTCAATGTTTCCTACTCTTACTTTTGGGTTGACATCAGTGGATTCCTTAGAACCAGTAATGTCTCTATATTTATTGTGACACTTTAATTTTCACTCAAGATTTATAATTTTCCTGTTTTCCCAATTTCTTGACTGATTTTATCAGATTCATAATTTGGAGAAATATATAAATTTCCCTAAAATGCAAGGAAGCAATTCCATATGAAAACATTCATCATATATTTGAGTCTTGCTTTTTCATCATCTAATAATCTCTGGCATTTAATTGGCATGTTAGGCCATTTACATTTAATGCAATTATTAATATGATAGAATTTACATCTACCATCTTGCTATTTGTTTTATATTTTCTCCCATTTTTGCTTCTTTTTTTCTTATCCTATCTTCTTTTCAACGTATTAAGCATTTCTTAGTATTCCATTTTATTTCTACCTTGGGCATGTTAAGTAATCTTTTTTGTTCCATTTATTTTAATTGCTCATGGCTTTCCAAGTGTATTTTTACCTTCTTATAGGCTATTTTCAAATTATATTATGCCACTTTATGTATATGTAAGAACTTAAAATACTATATGTCCACTTTTCTCTTCCCATCTTCCTATTCTTTGTGCTTCTATGACCTTGAATTTTAGTTCTACAGATATTATTAACTACACTGTTATCTATATCTATATTTATGTTTGTGTCTGTGTCTGTATTTGTGTCTATATCTGTATCTGTATATTTTTATCCATCCTTAAAAAGTTATCTTTTTAAAAAAAAAACTATTTTTTTTTTACCATTTCTTGTGCTCCTTATCCCTTTTTATAGAGCTGAGTTTCTGTTTGGTGTTATTTTCCTTCTACTCAAAAAGCTCTCTTTAATATTTATTGGAACCTTTGCATATGTTGTTGCTCCCACTTGAAATGTTCTTCCCCCAGTTACCTTCTTGGCCAGTTGCCTCACTCCTTTGTTTTTTGCTCAAAGGCCACAGTCTATGTGAGGTCCCTTTAATTACCTATTTAACATAATAGTATCCTGCCTCCTCCCCCCCCAGCACACTCTATAATCCCTCCTTGTTTTATTTTTCTTATAGTCCTTAACATCAGATGACCTGCCTGATAATTTTCTTTTTTGCCTATCTCCTTGCAGTTAGAATATGAGCTTCATAAGAACAGGGAATTTCATCTATTTAGTTCACTGATGCATCTATATACTAGTGCCTAGTGACACCAGTATTAGTGATCAACCTATCACCAGTGCCTATAACAGGGCCTAGCACATGATAGATGATCAATAATTATTTGTTGAATGCATATGTGAGGGTTCTCTCATACCCTTACAAGGAGAAGTTGCCTTCCCAGCTCTTAGTCTGAATCTACTCTCACTGTGTATAAGACACTAGAACTAGTCAACTTGTTCTAACCAGATGGTTAACTTATTTAGTGGTTGCTCCAATACAATGATCGATCCAGTGATACAATGACCTGTACTGAGTGGGTTACTTCAGCTCAGTCTCACATTTTTTGAAAACTGTCTCAGAGCCAGTACCTGTACCAGGCAGTGAGAACACAGAAGGAAGAGGAAGCTGATGCTGTCTGAGGATGCTCAGAGGCCTCTAGTTGAGAGAATAGTGAATTCACCTAGAATCACAAGGTTGAGTGATGCCACAAAGGCATGAACAAAGGATGAAACCAGTGGGATTATTGGGGGGAGACTTTCCAGAGGAGGTGACAAGAAACTGGGTTTTGACAAAAATAAAATGGTAATTTATTTATGTGTAAGTATATGTCTAAAGTAGAATAGTTTGACAGTTTGGAAAAAAAAACAAAACTGTGTGGTCCCAGATGTATGCCCATTGGCTGGAAAATTAGTTCAGGCCTTCCATGACTGTGAAGTTCCTTCACCACACTAGACACCATCTCATGCTCTGCTTAAACACAGGTACTTGAACTATAGGAGTTTCTGCAGCTTAGGAAATGTCCTCACTCTACAGGTGGCACAAAATGCCCCTGAGAGGAAAACTCTTCCCTGCTGGTGGCTCCTGCAGAGGGTGAGCAGTTCAGAGCCAGCATAACAAAGTCCCTTAGATGACATGTCATTTCCAACAGCTGGGCGACTTCTGAGGCTCTGTGCTGCCAGCACAGGCACTGCCAACATGACACACTCAGGGTTTTCGTGTCGGGTACCAGAGATCCTCCTGCCAAAAGCTCTTGATGTAATCAAGACAAGGCTGTCGAGGACTTGCACGACTCTGGGATCTGGGAAAAGTAACCTTATCTAGCTCCACTTGGGGGCTGTCCCTCGCTCAGTGAAATAGTCCTCCATTTGACTTTGAAGCTAGATTCTTGGGTCAGTTCCCAACTTTGCGTGTTCCAAACAACTCCCCCAGACTTTTCTCTCCTCCATCCATTTCTACAGACATGCACCCTAATGCCCTTCACATGTCCCTTATCCAGTAAACAAAGCCTCCGTAACATATAAACATGATTTATGAAAACAAATCTTCCCCCAAATCTGCTTCTAAAAGCAGAGTCACATAGCTGTAAGCAAAGATGAAAGGCCATGATTAACAGGACCTACATCTGCCACAAGGGAGGATGCAGCTTGGTTCTCTGCCAGCAGAATGTGTGCCTTAGATTGATAATGAAACTAATAGCCAATCTGTACTGCCTGCTTCCTGTGTGCCATGCACTGTGCTAAGTGCTTCCTGCTGACTACATCTCACCAATATTCACAACTATCCAAAGGGATGGGGCCTCTTTTCATCTGCATGTTGCAGATGAGGTTTTTCACAGAGCTCGTGCAGAGAAGAGCTAGGACAAGGTCAGCAGTAGTAGAGAGAAAAACATCTACTAGCAGAGCTGCTTAGTCAAGCCTATTCTAGATCAGCCAGTCCTCACCGAATGCACATACATGGTCTGTAATACGTAAACGTTAAGTTCCTGAATTTTGTTTTGTCTGTTACACAGCAATAGCTAACTGGTATACTTACCTTCTTAATTCATTCTGAATCCCTAGGGCCTCGAATGGTGTAAATGCTCAATAAGCATTTGTATTAATTTTTTAAAAATCACCTTTTAAAAAAGCAGTTCATCATAATGTCTCACTAATGATTGGTGTACATACACTGTGATATTCTTTAGTGTGGTTTTGGAGGAATAAAAACAAACAAGTGAAGATAGTGCTATCTCTTGATAGGGGTCACTAAGGATCCAAGTTCCTAGGAATCGGGGCCTGGAACCACCCAGCTACCTTTGGCATCGCCCGGAGGCAGCTGATACATCCCACGTGAGCTATGATGAAGCCAGCCCCCTTCATCTTCCACTGGACTCCAGTGGCATGAAATGAACCAATGTGACAAGGCATTTATTGGGATTCCATGCTGATTCTGAAGACATGGCCACCTCTACCCTGGGGCACATGAGTCTAGCCAGAGGTTGCAAGTGTGAAGTCAGATCCACTTTTCCTCTGATTCTTTCAAAGGCAATTTTCCAACACATCTGAGGGAACACAGGCCTTCTCAGTCTGGCTTAATACTGTTTTCCAGGAGCAGCGTTCTGGAAGGTGGACCATCAGGTAGAAGAAGTATTCTTCAGGGAGCTGCATTCCCATGGGAATGGTGACAGCTTGAGCCTGCCGGGGAGTCCTGTTGTATTCTGAGGTGTGAAGGGAAGGCATGAACTGTGCATATGCTGTACCATACAGTTTTGCCTACTGCTGCTGGTAGCTTCATTGTAGCTGTGAATGCTCTGCTCCTCTCCTTTTCACCCTTGAAGATTCGCGAACATACAGGATTGGGCTGCATTAGGCAGTGCCTACCCTGCATGGTAGGCAATGGAGGATGAGGTTCTGATGGTTCTACCCACTGGGGCTGAGGACATGTGTTAGGGAAACTTAAAGATTGTGGCTAAACAGCCTGCCCTTCCTCAGGCAGCCTTCCCACCACTGCAGGGTTGAGAATTTCAGTTTCATTGAAGGTTTTTCTTGGTACAGATTTAAAAAGCGAAATTCCTTCTAAAAGAAGCAGACATGAGGGTATCTAATCAGAGGCTGCATGAATGGAAAGACCATCCATTGCACTAAAGGAAACACAGATTGGTGGCCCATTGTACATCTGACATGGTTTTGAGGCTGCCCCTAGGTAGGCTTAAAGTCTACAGTCGAAAAACTGTGAATGTGCTTCCATCTTTGCCAGATAGAACAAGGGAGCCTTAGAGACTCTCTTCTAACTGTGAGAGAAGGAGAGAAAAAGAGGAGGAGGGAGAGGGGAGAGGGGAGGAGAAGAGAAGAAAAGAAGGAGGGGAGAGGAGAGAGAAGAAGTTCTTGTCAAAATCTTTTTAGTGCGCAAAACTAACTCTGTTCATCTTGGATTTGGTGAGCTGGATAATATTCTGTGCACAGCTCCTAAATGAATTATTAAATGTCAACTCAAGATGGCTTAACTAAAATATCCAATTTAATAACCAAAAGTATCTAAGGTAACAATAACAATTTTACAGGTGAATGTAGAGTTGTCAAGTCAAACCATTATAGACAAGCTTTGGGGGTTTTCAAATAATCTTCCTGCACATCTCATCTTCTGTCACTAAATACCCACTCTGGAGAGTGTGTTCCATTTCAATCAAGATCATCCTCCGGTGCAGGCTTTGCTATTCAGATCGAGCCAGCAAACCTTTTTTTTTTCTTTCTAAAATATAAAGCTAAACAAGATCTCAGTCATAACCACCAAATCTTTATTAATGCATTCCTTGTGCTACTTCTGAATATTAATAAAAATTAATAATTAATTTTGCCTTTGGCATTGCAAGATATACTAGTTTTAATTAGTGTACTGTACTCCTATACAATTAAAAAATAATTGATGTCCACGCTTATTGGCGGTGTCTGTGATCTTCTTTTCTGTTGTTGTCAACAAATGCCTTAAAAAACAAGTTCAAGAATGTTGTGCTGTCCGCTTGATTTACACACCCAAAGTAACAGGCGAATCTTTTATGATGAAACAGAACAGTTTTCTGTTTAAATTATACACAAGTATATTAACTAGAAAGAGAAAATTAAAGGCTGATGGCTACAAGAAATAATGGAAAGTCTATAAAAATGTTTTATCTATCAACAAATTTGCCTGGAAAATATCAATGGTTGGCACCATCTCTCAGCTGAAACGTGGAGAGGCCATCTTGGATTTGTTATGTCAATTCCATCAAGCATTTAATTCTGATGTCCTCCTTAATCAGCTTTAGTTATTTAAATTCAGCATATCATGTTACTGTTCTACTACATCATTTTAATTGTGCCGTGAACTACTCTATTACAGAATGCTAAAGTATCTCCTTGTGTTTCTCTCTTCCTCTCTCTTTCTTAACAATGCAGATGGTAGAACTCAAGACAGAGCTCCTATGGATAAAGAGAAAACAGCTTCCTTTGAAAACACTTGCATCAGGAATCTCGAACACACAGAGTGGTTGCTGTTCTAGAAGGATGTAATTCAAATCTCACAGCACATGTGTCTCTTGGCTTTATTTCTTAGAATCAGGACTCCTATTTTTATGAAATCTCTACTGAACAGCTACAAATATACCCGGGATACCAAGGTATGTTTGATATGATAAGAGGAAATAGACTTAGTAAAGCGCAGGGCAAAGAAGAAAGAGGCAGTACGAGGTCCAGATTCCACCCTTTACCCAGACTCACTGGTTCGTGAGTGTTTTTTAAAGCAGAAAATCAGAAATTGATGGAAATGTTTCTTTTATCAGGATAATGATCTTAATAGCAATTTTAAGCAAAAAAAAAAAAAAAAAAAAAACTGTGCCAAAGTATCTGCCCTAAAAAGGTAATCTTTGATTTATTTTTCATAACAGTATTGTCTTCATAGAACTTATCATAATCTAAGTTACATTGGTCGTGCCTCTGGTTACTTGCTAGAATCTCACTGCCAGGAGGGCAGGCAGTGCTATCCTTCTATCCACAGCTGCATTCACCAGGCCCAGCACAATGCCTGGCAGAGAGCAGACATTTAGCAAACATCTGTGGGTGAATTTATTAATTCTGACTTAAAATACATTATTTTTTTCTCCCTTGAATGCCTTGAATTTTCTTTTTCCACGCCCATCAAAAGGTGAACAGATAAACGAGCTGTGGTAGAACCATATAATGGTCTATTACTCAGCAATAAAAAAATAAACTACTAATACACACAATACCATGAAGGAATCTCAAGCAATAGGTTAAGCAATGCATGCCAGTTACAAAAGAAAACACACGGCACGATTTAGTGCATTTGGAGCAGGGAAAGCGATGCTGTAGGGAGAGAAATCAGGACAGTTCCATGGTTGCCTCTGGAGGGGACTCCCTGGAAAAGGTCCTCAGGGAACATTCTAGGGTCATGGAAATGGACATCTTGATTGGGCTGGTGGTTACATGGATGTGTACATTTGCCCAGACTCATCAAACTATACCCTTATGATCTATGCATATGTAAATTTTGCCTTGATTTCTTAAAAATCTTAGGAATACATATTTTCTTCCTAATCCATTGGCAAATGAAGGAGGCAACTCAGAAAACGTGTACAGTTAGGGGGTTCTGGAATTCCTCTCCCTACATCACCACCTCCTTCCACAGGTCTCTGGACAGGACAACCAGACAGTGGAGGTGACAGACATTACAGCCCCTCCTTCACGCTCGTGTATTTTCCCAGCTGGATTGCTCCTGACCAGAGGGGCTGTGCCCTGTCTCTCTGGCCTGATGCACAGGTAGGAAAGGCAGGGGTTTCTCCATCACAAGCACGCGGTTTTGGACGCAGAGACGTGCCTGGCTCCTCCACCAGAAGCTGTGAATAACACTCTTAACAGCCCATGCAAATGCTGTGGTCTATGTCTGCATGCCCAGCTGGTCTGCTGATCAATTTTTACTTCTCAAATTGGGTCAGTGAAAAAGGCTGGAGCTTTCCGTTCCTATGATCTAAATTCTCCCTGCGATCTAAATTCTATTAACACTGGGAAACCTGGAAATACCAAGGCAGGCCTTTGGCTTCACTGGGACCACCTTTCAGAAAGGCCCATTGACCTATTTTCTTTTTAGACTTTCTTTTAATTAAAAGGCCCACATTTCCTGGGTGTTAATGGAGGATTAGCTTGAGAATTAAGAGGCCACGCACCGTGCAGAGAACAAGCAAGTGATAAGGTGAGCCATGCCTCTCTTCTAATCGGTGCTGAACCACACATGGAGGGTCTTCCTGTCCAAGAAATCACTATGTAACCTCGTCATCTCTGGAAGAAGCACCAAGACAGGTGAGAGGGCTTCCAGATACTGCACCCTGGTGGGGGCGTGGGTTGTGGACTTGGGGGTGCCCTTGGGGGACACTGTTGGCTTCTTCTAAGAGTTACATCTTGCCCTCTTCTTCTACCTGAGAGGCTCTGATGTTCCCATCCTGACCTCGCTTTCCTATTTTCCTTTAGTCGTGGGTGACGAGTGCCTATTCAGGGCTGGGAGTCAGAGCTCACTTTGTGTTTCCTACACTCTTGGTTGGTTGACGTTTTGGGGGGAGGTGCCCAGGGACCTCTGGGTGTTTGACCTGCACCCCATGGCCTCAGCTCCCCGCAGTGAGTTCTGTGCCTGACCTGAAGCGCTGGCTTGTCCAGAACTGTCTCGGGGACAGATTTTTATGTGATGTCCCTCACATCTCCAACCTAAGCCTTGTCCAAAGAATGTCAAATGACGCACAGCAGCACCCCCCAGGGGGCGCAGGGACCCGAGAGCGACTCGTGTGCACGCGGCAGGTGGACAATATCTGAGGAGGAATCAAGGTGCTGTGTTGGGCCAGAGCAAGAAAGTGGCCTGGAGAGCTGGCACCAGCCTCGCTCTTAGAGGAGGGAAACCCAGGCTTCATCTTCAGGGAGGACAAGTCCAGATGAAAGAGAGTGTTCCAGGCTCAACAAGCAAAGGCATGTTGTCTAGTGAGGGAATGAACACTGTTTTTGGCAAAGCAGCCTTTTTTCCCCCTGATATTCTTATATTTCCATCCTAGTTTCACAAGCGTTGCCGTATCACATAGCACCCAACCACATACAGCCACTCAAGAGGGACAAAGGGACAAAGTGAGAGCTACAGGCAATAACTGCGTCCGAGATCAGGGAAAGACACCAGGCAGCTGTGGTCGGAATCCCTCGTCTATCAAAAGCCCCTCCTTTCCGCGCGCCACTGTAAAACAGGCTCTGTGGCACCAGAACGGTCAAGAATATTAAAGAGGCACTTTGCCCGTAGTCCATCAGTAAAGGATAGTTATTATGAATGTTTTCTTAGGGTGGAATCAAAGCATATTTACCCCAAATAAGGGGCCATTAAAAGGTGATTCTTAAAGCATAAGAACAACAAAAAGTCACAGCATAATGCAACATGCCACTCCAGTCCTCACCTCTTCAGTGTCCAGCCCTGGCTCCCAAGTGAGCCCTTATCCTGACCCTTGAGCTCCACCTGCCATTCCTCAATGATCAGTGGCATCTTCCAAGCCCATTTTTGGCAATATTTACCTTTAAAGAAACATACGTTTCCAAATGGACACTGAGAACGGAGGCCTCCGCTGCAATGGCACTCAGCTCAGCACTGCTTTGGGACCCACAGGGCTCACGAGGGTGGAAGGGTGGCATCCTCAGCTTCGTACCCAGAATCCCTTGGCCACTCTTAGGTCCCAGCCTTTCTCTGCTCCTTGTGTTCCAGTGTCATCAGGGGCATGTTGGGCTAGCTGGTGTCTGCAGACGCACCTGTGGGTGAGACGGGGTGGGGGGGTTTAGGGGGAACCCTTAGGAGCTCAGACGGCAGTGATCACACACTGTGCTAAAGGCTTTAACACACTTATCACATGGAGCCCTTATCACTACCCTTTGTGGTGGAGACTGTTACCAGTAATTTGTGAAACAGTTTGCTTAACCCCCAACCCCCTATTAGACTATAACCTCTGGGAGGTCAGGGGTTGGCTGAGCCTCGAGCTTTGCTGTGCCCCTGGCCCTGGCACAATGCCTGGCATACAGCTAGTGCTCAGTAAGTATTAATTAGAAAACTAGTCTCATTCCATAGGTACGCATGGCAAGTCCTCCCTTGAGTCCAAAACCAAGTATGACTTTCATGCCCCAGGGCACTGGAGCCCTTTCGACTCCTGTCTGCAACCCCTGCCCCCAATCTCCTGACAAAGCTGATTCCTCCCTCCTTTTGAATCCTTACATCCTCTTGTGCAAGGCTCAGCTGTCACACTTCCCACACGGGCTGCAGTTATTCACATAGGATCTGTCTCCCCCCCACTAGGTCAGGAAGTGCTGGAGGACAGTGGGTGGCCCTAGCAGCTATCAGACTTGTCATTTTCCAACCCCACCTCCTGATAGAGTTGACTACAAGTGGGCTTGAATCCTGATTTGCCACCACAATCACGACGGACCTGAACTGTGTCTGCCAAGCGGATCCCTAATGGTGCCCTTTGAGAAAGCAGACAGGCTCCTGTCACCCTGAAGGACTTCCTTCTGTCAACCGTGCAGAGAACACCCTCCAGTGTGGGGAACCGAGTCCTCTCGGCTGCTCTCTGACGGGGGCCCACCTCCAGCCCCGCACACGCCTTGCCTGTCTGTGGACAACACAGTCGGCCACATGAAGGCTGGCAGCCTGGCCCGCAGACGCTTGAAAAGTACGTGTGCTTGACTTTTTATGTAACTGGCCAACGTGACGTGTCTAACTATACAAATGGAAGTTTTACGATGATAAGATCAGTTGTTACTGAGATATTTATGTGACAAGCTGACAGATATAAAACTACAAAGCTTGCTTTTATGCCTCCCATCCTTTCAGAGGAAAAAATATAAATACTGAGATGATGGGTCACTTTGAAGAGAATTTATGATCAAAATTACCTAATACCTGGTAAACTTCTAATATGCAAGATGAAGTCTCTCTATGCTATTAAAAAGATAAACTTCATTTTCCAAGACTGCAGCACATGAATTCTTCCTGGAGAGGAATTCAAGGCTCTTGCCGTCTCCTGCCCCAGATAAAGATCCCGACTCTGCCGGGAGGAAGAGACTTCACCGGGCTGCACCGCACAAGCATCTCCCCAGCCTGTCACAAAACATCGGTCCATCCTGTAGAGAAAAACCTAAATCCTGAAATGAGTATTTGTTGAAAGCTTCAGTGATAAAGCACAGCCTTCCCTTGTCACTGCAGATAATGCAGCATCAAACCGGTAAAGAACAGAGAGAGGCTTCAGGACAGTCCTGGGTAATGGGACAGTAGCCACTGCCAGCATCTTTCCTTTAGTGCAGGTGGTAACTGAGAACACAGCATCTCACCTGGTACCAGCTGGGACCACTTTTCCTGCTCAGATGGGTGTAGAAGTTGGTGCTGGGCTGATGCTGGGTTGTCTGAAATTAGATATTAGCAGCCTGACAACTTGACCTTGCCTGTTGGCTCAGATGCCCCTCATTACCTACTTCCGGGGAGCACAGCCAAGCCCCAGGGACACGTCTCTTGTGCTAAGGGATGGGCGGGGCATCCCACAGAACCTGCCTCCTTTCACGATCGCATCTGCTCTGCAGGTAGACACATGGCTCTCCTCACCTGCGGAGGATAAACCGAAGGCCCAGGAGGGAGGTAGCAAGCCCACTCCCTTGCGCCGTCCTGGTTAGGAAGGCTCAAAAAGGCCAAGGGCGTGGAGTCTTTACCAAATAGGAATTAGGGATGGACAAGGCAGCAAAAGCCTACTTCTCCTCTTGGGGCGGTTCCTTTACAGTGATGTTCCTTCTGGGGAAGAGAGCAGGATCAGAGTAGAGTGGGCTCATTTCCAGATAGAGAGATGGAATTCCAGAGAGAAGAGGCACTCCTCCACGGCCACACACCCAGCCGGTCACAGAGGGGCCTGCAGCTCAGGGTCCTTCAAGCCCCAGGCCAATCCCTTACCTGTGCTCTGTGCCTTCGTCTAGTTTCTTCTCAAGCATCCTGCCCCCTCCTGCACATCCTCAGAGTCTGATTCTCTTAGGGGCGTTTGCAGGCTGCTGACCTTTCTCCACAACGTGTTTGTCTCTCAGGAAAGCATGGAGGTGGGTGTCAATGTGTGTGTGCGTGTGTGTGTGTGCACGCACTCTGGGTATCAAATCCAAATTAAACTCTTTTACTGTATTTTATCAGATCGATCTTCTGTGTACTCCTCAGCATCGTCTCATTTAAATAAAACTTCCATTTGTAACAATCCTATAAATAGAAAGCCGTATTGATCGGGGCCCCACCGGCAGCTGCACTTTGGTTATCACTGAAGCCTGACCGGTTAATGTGAAGGCTACAATTTATTATGCGGTGAGGTGCAAGGCGAGGCCATGCCACGTAGGGCTCTAAACACAAGTGTGCTTCTCTCGGGCAAGCAAGTTCAGTGGAGTCGTCCTTGGGATCACGGTTTGCTCCTGATTTGCCACTTCATGACCCCAGATGCTCAACGAGCAGGTCTTTAATGGAGACCCCTGACCCCAGCCTTGTCAGGTAAGTTAGTCTCCCCACAGCAGTGAAGATGTAGTCGGAGAACCCACTAAACGCCTACTGTGAGCAGGGCATGGTTGTCTGTGAGTGGAATGTATTTCATCAGGAGCTGCAGACTTAGAACATGCATCCATTGCTTTGTGGATTAAGCCACGGACCATCATTTTCATCTGTCTGCTGGGCATGATCGACACCTGCTTATGATCAAATGGTTTTTCCCAAAGTCATGGAAACTGGGTGTCAGTGGGATGTTTGTCTGTAAATTGAAAGATGGCATATATATTTATGTACAGGGAAATTTGGCTCAGAGCCCCTCTCTGCCTCACTGGCAAAACCCTGCTCACTTTTAGGGGCCCTGCCCCCCAGCTGTGCTGAAACTCCCTGCCAGGGTTTGCCCAGAACTGAGAATTCATCCTGGGTCCTCGGACAGACGTACTTCTAGACACTGGACACCTGAGCCAGGAACCTACAGCTGGATGTGCAGGAAATTCTTTGCCACCACAATGTCACAGGGACCCATCCACCCAAGAGGCAGTGGAGCTGGCCTCTCATCTCTGAGCCCAGTGCCTCCAGGACTGCTGACCTCCCCTCTGCGGCCTTTCTGCAGCACTGGACATGGAGACACCCTTCAAGTTCATGTGGCACAGCAGGGTCCAGGCTGGAAGTTTCCTTGGCTTTTGTCCTTCTCCTGGGCTATCTGTCGTATTTCCTGCAGATGGCGGGGTGACGATTGTAAGGAGTCACTCCAGCCCTCCTCTGCCACTGGGCACTTATGCTTCCCACTAGGCTTCCTCCCCGAAGAGAAAGACAGATGGACATCTCTGAACACGCTGGATCCAGCTTGTCTACCCACTGGATCCCTTAGGCGCCTGGGAACCCCAGATGCCAGAGTGAGAGGGAAGGACACCGGCTCCCTACGATCGAACAGCAGCCCAGGTTCTGCCCGGGGCAGTGGGGGGGCGGCCGGTCCCAGCTGGCTCTGGGCTTCTACCCAGAGCTGCTCGGAGCCCCTCAGAGCCCTCACCGAGCACATTTCAAGCTTCTGCTTCTTCGGTTCCCTTTCACCATCCACAGCTCCTTCCGTCTGCAGCTCCCGCTAGCCTGCAGGCATCCTCCCCTTCCCAGGCTTCTCCTGCCTCTGTGCTCCTCTGCTTAACTCCTTCCTTAAAGTGTGTTCATACACTTCACAGGAGCTTGGGAGGCAGCAGAGGTGAAGGTCAGCTGTCTGCCCTCTTGCATCAGAAGTTCTAGGATACAAATCTGGAACAGCCCAAGCCTTACTGCATGCAAAAAGAGGATGTCACGCCTGGGAGACGGCATTTGCACAGCCTGACCATCCTAACAGTATTCCTCCAGGGACGAAGATGCACACCCCCAGGCCATGACACAAGTGAATAAGTCCTCCTCGGAGTCCGCGTCTACGTGGACAAGAGCCCAAGAGCAAGGAGAAAGTCCTCCCTGACCTCTCTGTCAAGTCCCCATTTCCTGTCCGCAAAGGAACGGCCTGTCGCCCCCCAAGACACCCACCAAACCTGCTTCAGAACAGGACAGTGTATTTCCCAAAGGTGGGATTAGTCTTTTATAAATCACACAGTGTGTAGGACACCAACTATATAATGTGGGTGAACCTCGCTAAGCTTCACTCATTCCTCTGTAAGTGTAGCCTGAGATAAAATGCATGCTTCCATGTCTTTCCTACAAGCCTGGTTCCTGACCACTTGTGAGCTCACACATACACACACATGTGTGCGCACATGCACATACATGTACACGCACGCACAAATGACCATAGCAGGAGCATCATTTTATATGCACCAGGCTGGCTAACACCATATCAGAAAAAATAAGCACCACCATACTTCTCTCCAAAGCATCCATGAGGCCTGTGGAAACCAAGCGGTCTGAACACTCGGCCTAAAACACTTGTGCTGCCAGCTTTCTCCAGGAACAAAGGATGAAATCTGAGTGGGTACATGTTCTATACCCAAGTAATTCACAGGTTCATACTGGTAGGTTGTTGTCCCGGGAAAAGGAGACTACATACCAAAGGAAGAATCACATCTCCTTTGGAGCTATTTTCAGGCCGAAATCATGATTTTCCAGTTCCCACCAGTTCCATGGAAGTTGAAAACCTCACTGGGTACAAGTTTGCAGTGGGCGCTGAAGGAGCCACGTCCACGTGGCCTCCAGGCTGTCATTGACACACAAGGTTTTCACTCTCCAGTTAAGAGTGGCGCTGAACTTGCTTATCTGTTGCGCTGTAATACAGGTCTTCATAAAGTCTTTTTTACTGCTAAATTTTAGTAACTTGGGTTATAGGTAGAATGGAAACAATATCTAAATAGCATTTAAAAGCACATCTATTAAATTTTAGGGTACCTGCGTTACATGGTTAGAAACATTATCTTTTAGATCCTGCGGGGGGAAATGGGCACCGTGTGAGAGAAGGAAAATTGTGTACTTTGGAAAACACAATCCAAGTCTAATGTCATCTGTGAGAGGAAAATTTGCTGCCCACTTTCAGGCAGTTTGCTTTTATCCAGCCCATAACTAAAGTTATTAAAGTTTGAGAACTGTGAAATGCTTAATGAGAAACTGTAGAATAAATGATAACAGCTAGGGTCTGGACTGGTATTTCCTGATGATAAACGTTAAATCTCAATTGTGAGACAGAGCCATGACCTACACGGGTACCCCCCGCCTTGTGAGTGTAAAATGACTAAATAGTAAGTGGTAACCACGGTAACCACGATGTTATCCAACAGAGGGAGGCGTTTCTAGTTGGATTCAATGGAAGAATGGATATTCCGGCTAAAAGCCTGAGCACTGTGGCTCACCTTCCCCCGCTTGCCTCAATACCATCCTCTGTCCATGTCCTCCTTGCCGTGGGGACCGGGACACTTAGGACAGAAACAGCAGCAGTGCCTTGCACAGGAGAGAAGACAGGAGAGGCACAAGCAAAGGACAGCAGGCATATTGCCACACAGTTGATACAGGTTCAGTTGGGACTCTGGGCATCTACCGACTGAGACCAAAATGCCAACACGATCAGCCAACAATGAGTTGGCTCCCTGCTTCTTTAGTGGAGGGGTGATGGAGCTGTTAATGGAGCCCTCTGCCCTGGGCCAGGGATGTTTCTTCAGGCTGCAGCTTGGTGGGACTGTGAACTGAGTGATCACGGTGCCATTACGTGGTTGGGTCACGGAGGGCGCTCCTGAGCCACTCTCAGCAGGTGGAGGGAAAAGCACAGGTAGCACAGCTTGTCTCTTGGTGAAGCCCAGGAAGGTTGTTGCAACTGCCGAGATGGAATGGCAGCTGGTTGGAGGTAACAGCTGGACACAAGAGGGTCACTCAGAGCTCCTGCGGACCCCGGCATGGCTCTGAGAGAGGGAAAATGATGTCCCATGCACACAGGAAGAGCATAAACATTCTGGGTGGTCTTATAGCTCCCTTAGAGCATTTCTTAAAGTCCCAGAGTGCAGACTTGGAGTAGCCAAGGGCTTTCTGTGCTCCCAATGGGCACAGGAGCTGAGAGACAGCTGATGTCCTGGTGGGACTCAGAGAGGGATGGTGTTTTGATTGGAGAAGTGTGTTGGGACCAGGTGTGAAGGGTCCTGAAAGCCAAGTGGAAGGATCTGGCCATCACCCACAGGCAATGAGCTTCTCTGAAGGGTTTGGGGCACAGCTGGGGAATGTGCAGGGAGCTGACTTTGGGAAGACTCCGTTGCAGGGTATGATTTGAGGAGGCAGTAGAATGGAGTAGTTGCAACGGTTCAAGAAGGGGGTGAAGTTTGTCATCTTTTTCTTATGAAGATCGAGAAGATCCACCCAAAATTGTTTCGGGGTCTGTGCTCTCTGAGTTCTCACTTGGTATAAAGAATGCAAATATGCTCAGATGAAGGAGTTGCCAACTCCAGGGACCAAACTGGTAACATAAGTGTGTCCAATGCAGAGAAGGCATTGGTGAGTTGTGGGCTTGAGGGAAAACTGGAGAATACACATGGAAGGAGGTATTGTTATGTAAAATTATTAAAATACTGTGTCAGCCAGATACTATATCCCCCAGGGTGTTTTTTGAGCTTTGACTTAGAGGGTGGGCACTAGATCGAGTGGCCCAAATTCTCTTGCAGCTCCTTCTTCTCCTTGACAAGAGGCAGTATCGTCCCACTCTTTGATCACTTCCATCATGTTCTCACCCCTCCTTGTAGTGTACAGAAATATCTGCATAAAGTGATGGTGCGTGGATGCAGGATAAGTGCCTGGAGGGGCTCAGGATCTCATGCATGGTCAATACCCATGATGGCTGTGAATGGTCTTCACGCCAGTCAGCTCAGGACCAGCCTGCTGAGATCTCCCTGTATCCTCCACCAAGCAGAAAGCACAGGCTCTCATCACCCACCACCAACAGCCCCTCCATGTTCCCCTTTCTTCTCTGTTGCAAGCACACAATTACCAACAGCTCCAAGCCTGAGAAGGGTTGGGCAAGGGAAATGGCTCTGTTAGTAAAGTACTGAAGATTGACTTGCATCACTTTCCTTTAACTATGAAAGAATGTTGTACAAATCATTAGGTAAAATTTTGATGTAACTCTTCTTTCAATTAAACACAATGATGGAGACAAAGTCTGTATTAGTGTGAAAATTCCCCAGAGATCATCCTCTCTGCAGAGTGGAATGTCTATTAGCTTTCCGCCAAAATAAAGGTCACCAGACAGCAGCGTTCCCCATGCAACTCTTACTTCCTTGAACAGACAGTGTAATCAGGCAAGAGGTGTCACACTCGGGAAACCAATGGTGCAATTATATTGAATATGCTCAGTGCATTTCAACCCGGTCCCTTATTCTCCCAAAGTGCTCAGAATGTCATGGAGTCTGAGGCCCAGCTCAGGGAATGGAAGGACAGATGTCTAGCTCAGAGGACTCCTGCTCACAGAGTTTATCCTTCCTATTGTCCTGATTTAAAGAAGAAGCAAATAATCTCAGTGCATCATCCTAGCCACCCTGAGTACCATGAGCTTCCTATGGATGGTGCAATCTGCCAAGAACCCATAGAGAATATGAATCTTGATCCACTAACTCGTGTGTGCAAGAACATGAGTTTCTTCATTATCCTATAACTTAATGTCTCATGTGAGTCTTCATTCTCTTGTGTGGTAAATTAATCTCAGATAATTCAAGATTCCTGCCTGGGATTGCTTTAAATTCCAGGAAATTATGCGGGGCTAAATGCCTGGGGAAAGAAAGAAGGGTCTGGTCCTCAGTCCTCAGTCCTCATTCCTCCGTCCATGAGGCCATCCAACACAAAAAAAGGCATGGTCCTGACTGATTCTTTGTTATCCACCTAGGCTGGTCACAGCTCATAACATCTAGCTCATCTGAACAAAAAATAGGATCTGGGACATGTTGAGGGATGAGCGTCTCTAAATGTAAGATCCTGAGCACCAAGCATCTTCTAACTTAGCCAGCCCAGTATCTGTTGTCCCTACTTCTAGTGACACCACATTGATTTTCTCTTGTGGACCCACCCCTTCTCACCTCTCAGTCTGAAACCAAGCAGGAGCCTGTAGGGACCCTGCATCCCCAAGTTCCAAAGAGCAGACTCAAGCAGTTAATGATTAGAACAAGAGAGCCACAGTACTCCCAGTCCCTCTTGAAGGGATATAAATAACAATTTGACATATACCTTTGAGTTGTTGGGCAGAAACTAAGACCCACACCCAATGGAGGATGGTGACCACATGCTGAGCACAAGCACATAGATCCCAGATCGGTTGGAACCAGAAGGTTAAGTTTCCTGAAATATCACCCTCATCATTGGTTATTTCACCATCGACCAATCAGACAAATATCCACACACTGATTATGCTCCCTGCTACACTCACCGCTAATGTTGCCTTTTAAAAACCCCTGCCTGAAAGCCATTAGGGAATTTGGGTTTTCGGACATGACCTGCCTGTTTCTCTTTGCTTGGGGTCCTGCAATAAACACTGTGCTTTCCTTCACTACAACCCATTATCAATAGCTTGACTTTGCTCTGCCTCAGGGAAGAGACCTGAGTTTGGTTTGGTAACAAGTCCAGATGATTTGGATGGAGCCGAATCTACATCCCAGCTCTAGAGGGGAGATGTGACTTAGCCAAGCAGCCTATTTCATCACCCTGGCCAAACTGGTTGTTTCAGCCATGAGCCCCACAGGATTGTCCACTGAGGACCTTACCCTGGGTACCTGGCTAGAATTACAGGGGAAGAAGCACTATGTGCTGTGAAGCTTACTTAACTGGAAGGCTGAAGCTGGGACTTGCTGGGGGCAACCTGGCACTACCTGGAGAGAGCTTTCCTGAGAAAGAAGGCAATGTGCAAGAGTGAAGAGCTGAAGAATGGAAAGAGATAGGGCTCTGATTGCATTGTTGAAATCCTGGTCCCAGCTACACATGAAGTCATCTATACCCTATACTTTTCAGTTACATGAATTGGTATTCAGAGAAAACCATCATTCAAAAAGACACATGCACCCCAACACTCACTGCAGCATTATTTACAACAGCCAAGATATGGGAGCAACCTAAGTGTCCATCAACAGAGGTATAAATAAAGAATATGTAATGCATATATACAATGGAATGCTACTGAGCCATAAAGAATATTATTATTATTTGAGCATGAGCTGCCCATTCTCTTTGCTTGGAGCCGATAATAATGCCATTTTCAGCAACATGGATGGACCTAGACATTATACAAAGCGAAGTAAGTCAAACAGAGAAAGACAAATATCATATGATATTACTTGTATGTGGAATCTAAAAAAAATGTTGCAGGTGAACTTGTTTACAGAACAGAAACAGACTCACAGACTTAGACGGCAGGCTTGCAGGTACCAAGGGGGAAATGTGGGGGGAAGGGATGAATTAGGAGGTTGGGATTGGCATATGCATACTACCAGATGTGAAATAGATAGCCAACAAGGACCTACTGTATAGTGCAGGGACCTCTACTCAATACTCTGTAATAACTTAATGGGAAAAGAATCTGAAAAAGAATAGATATATGAATACGTATAACTAAATTACTTTGCTGTACCCCAGAAACTAACACAACCTTGTGAATCAATTATGCTCCAATATAAAATAAAAAAATTTTTTAATTAACTGGAAAAATTACATGAATTGGTCATTTCTATTCAAGCTCATATAAGTGGATCCAGAAAAATCTGAGTAGAACACTAAGAATCTAAAAGTGAAAATCATTTGGGCTCTAGAGACCTAAGGGCAGGACAGATCTAGGTATAGTGGGGTCTCAAATTTGTGAAATTTTAGCAGCCCTCTTTAAGAAAAAAAAATATCACATTATGAACACAAAAATAGGCACAGGGCCTTGGAAGAGACTCATAAAAACAGGGGACTTGAAACTTAAGCTTCTTTAGTTCCGTTGTAATTGGGAGACCTGGGGACTGGTCTCCATTCCCCCAAAAAGCCTTTGGTAAAATCTTCTCATCTCTTTAGGTCTCAGTTTCATCATCAAAAGCAATCTAAGTTAATTTTTAAGCAGCTCACAAACACCATGTCTTTACAATCTTTATTGAAGAAATTACATCATTTAAAATTTGTTTTTTCATTATTTGCTTGGATGAAAATCTCTTTTCCAGGACTCACCTGGGTATTCTGAAGGGTCTGGACATGTACATAACTCTTTCCTACCTCTCTTCTGCAGGCCAGTCCATTAATACTGGCCAAGAGATGGGCCAGAAGATTCAGGACAGCCATTCATTTCCACCATCTTGGTAGGCATGGTGCCCACCAGGGAAAGGAGGAGGCTGATCTTGGAAGAATAATGCCAAGCTATTGTACTCTCTTAGGAAGTGTTTCTTCCTCAGCTGTCTCACAGAGGAGCTTTCTTAAAGAATGTTTTCATACAAAATTTCTAAAATGCTGAAAATACAATAAGATTAACGGCCCCTGGAGGCTATGGCTTAAATATTTTATCTTCTTAGATATCAGTTACACTGCACTTTCCTCCAAGGATCTAAAGTCTTTTAAATATAGCATCTAATTAATCCTCCTGTCATCTGTGGATGGAACAGCATCATTACCCTGATTTCACAGGTGAGGACACAGAAACTATGGGAGGGGTGTCCACAGGCAGAAACAGGCAGATTCCGATCAGCGGAGACCCTGGCCACACCCCTGGTGGCTGACTCAATGGGGGCATCAAATGTAAAACCCATCTGAGAGGTGCTGCTCCCAGCCTGTGCACCACAGGGTATTCAGACTACAGCTAACATCACGAAAAATGTACCCAGGAGGGCTGAGGACATCTCTGCCTTGGACACATGGATGATGAGGCCTCAGGGAGCAAGTGGCTCATCTCCCCAAGAGGCGACCAGTTCAGGATCCAGGTGGCTCATCTCCCCAAGAGGCGACCAGTTCAGGATCCAGGTGGCCGTGTCTCTCACAGATCTCCTGATTTTTAAATCTTCACAGACAGGTTATTTTGAAAATAACCCCTCTATTAATACAGTTGTTAGACTAAAATGGTGTTTTCCCTCAGTAACCAGATAATGATGCAGGTGATCTCTCACTTCCATTTACTGTGCACCTCCTGTGTCCCAGGCAACATGCCAGACAGTGGCCACGCAGGGTCTCTGACCCCCACTCTGGAATGTAGCCATCACTAGTCTCACTTCATAGAGGCAGAGATGCAGCCTCAATGAGCTTAACTAATTGGTTCCAAGTAGAAAGCTGGTAGATGGCAGGCCAGGGTTCTTCCTGGGACAGCTTCCCTGCTGCTCCTTGGTTTCATTTTTCAAATCATTTGATCGTTTAGATGCAGCATTAAGCAATACGGCCCATCACTTCTGGTGACTCCTGCTGGATAAACACAGGAGATAGAAGCTCAGCAAAGAGACGCTTCCACTGATGATAAGGGCTTCGCTGTAGCCATCACTGTTGCCACTGCAGGTGGGAGGGCTGGAGCCTGGGGTTTGAAGAAGGAGCGCTTTAAAGGCAGAAATCACCCGAAGGCTGTCTCGAAGAAAGGCGGTGCTCTCATTGTCAAAACTCAAAATTGCTCAGCCTTAATACCCCTGTTCCTGCCTCCTGCCCCAATCCAGAGCACCAACCCCACAGTGAAAGCTCGAAGGGTGACCGAAGACATTAAATCCCAAGGAGTCTCGTTTTGGGTGTATACAGCAGTGCTTCCAGGAAGAGAGATACAATGGAGATGAAGGGGAGGAAAGGAATGAAAAGAGGGGAAGAGAGAGAGGTAAGGGAGGAGGATCTATTTATATATATATATGGAGGGAGAAAGAGAGAGAGATGGTGGGTGAGCATATGTCACAGAGAGAGCAGAAACAACAAAGAAAGAAATGAAAGGCCATCCAGCCATGGGAGGAGAAACAGAGGGAAAGGTGGAAAGGGGTGAAGAGGAAAAGAAAAGGAAAAAGAGGAGATGGGGAGAGAAAACCCAGCACCGTGATGGGAGCCTCTGACCCGAGTTGTAAAATGACAAGGATTGAGTGAGCAGTTTTTAATACAGATAATATTGTCCGTGTAGTCTATAAATATAAAATTAAATGCTGACCTCTCTGGTCCATGTCAAAAGTCCAAGCCAGTGTCAGCACCTATTGTTTTTATTTGTTTCAAGAGAAAATAGATCAACAACATTAACCTCCCAATGAACAGAGAATTGAATGAATTAAAAAGCAGAGCCATAAATCGCGCCGGTTTTATTGGCACCGTGATAAACATGCCTGGGGCTGCGCAGGGAGTGGGGCCTGGGATCGTCTCAGCACCCCGCAGCCTCTTGCCACCAAGAAAGGAAAAGAGATATTAAGACAGGGCGCTGTTCGCCCACGCACACTGCCTCTATCCATCGCCATATGACAAAGGCTGCAGCATGTGTTTTGAGAAATACCGAGAAGGAGGAGAACCTGGGAACAAGGCAATTTGGAGAAGCCCTCGGGGACCCAGGCGGGCCCCAGTAGCCCACTCACCAGCTGCATTGAACGAGAGGAGCTGTAAGGGGCTGGGGGGAGCTGGGCCTGGGATTTCCGGGACACAACCGACCACCCTGTGGCCAGAGCATCCTGGGGGCTCCCGGCCAGCCCCACTCCTGCTCTCCCCGCTCCAGCTCTCCTCGGGCCGGCTGGTTATTCACGAGAGGAGCTGCTTGCCAACGAAGGAAATGCATTTTATTTCCAGCTCAGGAATTCACACCATCACTTGGGCAGTTGCTAAATAAAGCTTCATTCCTCTCGCAAAGCCAGTTTCACGTGGACCTTACGGCACTGCCTTCATGATGAATCTGAATAATTCTTAATTACGGAGATAGGGCTGAGGACCGGAATTTACAAATAGAAGACAAAGTGTTCACAAGAGTCACGGTCTCAGCCCAGTCACTTTGGCCCCCAGGAGCCAGGCAGAGGAGAACTCCCAGAGATTCCCAGCTTTCCTTCCATCCACATCCCACTTCCTTTATTAACGTCCTCTCCCGGGGCTGTAATTCCAGAGGTGGAGAGGCAGGCAGAGGGCAGATGGAATAAACTCTAAACTCTCCACTGGACTCTTCCATAAGCCCTCAACTGCCACCACCCGTTGAAAAGAGGAGGACCCAGTGATTTGGGGAGAAGACTTGTAGGTGAAAGAAGTACATACAAGGCAACATAAATCAGACTGAAAATAACTTCCATTTATAAACAAAAGAAATGTCATATATTTAGAAACCAATGGTAAACAAATTGACTGGATCATTAAAACTCCAAAGTAATTACTCTTTGGAACGAATTTACAAAGCAATAAAGATTCCTTAGCTTGCCAAATATTTTCAGATAAGTGATTATTGTACAAAGCTATTATTTGCTATACAGTTTCTACCGATTTAGTTACAGATGTTTTCAGTCTGCCACCAATGGTGACAAAACTCGGTCAGGATGACCACAGACTTCGCTGAGCTCACAGATAAAATTTTGTAACCAGTTAAGTTTACATTAACTGAATCAGATGAGAGGCGTTCTCTCTGACTGTGTGAGGGTGTGTGGGTATGTGCTTTGGCACATTTCCCTGGCCCTTTCAAATGAGGATTTCATTCTTTATAACAAAAATAATAATAATATTGGCCAGCACACACAGAGCTCATGATAGGCTTTACCCATGTAAATGTCCCCTGCCAGACGAAGCATCAGTGTGACATGCAGGAGACTGAGGCACAGAGAGGGTAGATAGTGTGCCCAGAGTCACCCAGTAAATGACAGAGTGTGTAGGATCCCTGCCCAGGCAGTCTAGCTACAGAGTCTCTCTGCACCTGGCCACTACACAGTACTCTTATTTCTTTCCTAGGCCCTGCCTGGTGACCAAGCAAGTCTTCACATCATGTCATTTAAAGGCCACCTTTGGTCTCAAAGTGATAACTGCACCCTCATGCTCACTGCAGCACTACTCACAACATTCAAGATATGGAGGCAATCTGAGTGTCTGTCTACAGATGGATGGATAAAGAAAATGTGTCATGTACATACAATGGAATATTTTTCAGCCATAAAAAAGAAGGAAATCCTGCCATTTGCAACAACATGGATGAATCCGGGGAGCATTATGCTAAATGAAGTAAGTCAGGCAGAGAAAGACAAATACTGCCCTATATCACTTATAGGAGGAAACTGAAAAAGAAGTTGAACTCCTTGAAACAGAGTAGAATGGTGACTGCCTGGGGCTGGAGGTTGGAGAAATGGGGAGATCGTCAGAGGGTACAAGCTTTCAATTATAAGATGTTATAGGAACTTATAAGTTCTGGAGCTTTAATATACAGCATGGTGACTATAGTTAATAACACTGTACTGTATACTTGAAATTTGCTAAGAGAGTAGATCTTAAGTATTCTCAACACACACACACACACACACACACACACACCCAAAGGTGTGAGGTGATGGGTATATTAATTAACTTGATTGTGGTAATCTTTTCACAGTGTATACATGTGTCAAATCATCACATTGTACACTGTAACTTTGTACATTTTACTTGTCAGTTATACTGCAATAAAGCTGAAAAACAAAGAACAACTTTTGTCCTCTACAGCTCACGTGCTGTGTGGATTTCCTGGCCCTAAACAAGGCGACAGTGTGAGCCATGAGATGAATGAGCGGAGCTTTGCAGACCTGGTCACCCAGGACTCCGTTCTCCACCCCTCTTGCATCTCTGGGTGTCTTTCAGTGTGGTCTCACGGGAGCGCACAAACATGCCAGACCATGAACGCCAGCCTTATGCAGCCCTGTCCACACCACCATGGTGCCTGCAGGGTGAGAGTGGTGCCAGGCTCTGAGGGCACTGGGGAGAAGATCTCTCCCTTTAGCTCAGCAGGGCCCTGGAGGAGGGGCTTGTGCACTCCTCAGTTCCTCCTGAAGCATCTCCTTGGGTTTCTCCCTGCAGCCTCGCCGCCTCAGGGCAGGGGGTGGGATGAGGAACACCCCTCTGTCCTAAGGAGACAGAGATTCCTTAGGGCCTTAGGTTATGTTCTCTGGGTTCCAGCATCCAGCCCAGACAGACGAACCTTAAGTGTAAACTGGCTCAAGCAGATTCCTACGGGTCTGCCTCTCGGTTTGCCAGTCCTGCCCAAGCAAGGGCAACACCCAGTGTTGAAACATGATGCTGGCTTACACACGTAAACACAATTTTCATTTTAATAGCACCACAAACAATTATAGTCTTGATGCTCTGATTTTTCTCTTTCCACCAGTCCAGTTAACCAAGATATGCTGGACAGCCTGGCTCTGGTCAACTGGCCAGAATCTATCCCCCACCATGGCCTGGGGCTTCTAAGTTAGCTGCCATTTCCTCTGCCACACCCTCTGTTGCTGTGATTCCTAGGAGGCGTGGCTCACCTTCTCTGAGCCTGTTTCCTCTTCTATAAAATAGGAATTCACAAAGAACCACCCTCACAGGGTCTGTAAATGCCTATGTAAAGCACACAGCAGATGCTCAATAGAAGTTAACTCTTGACTGGGGCTGGTCTTCCAAGTAACAAGAAAGGAGACATGACCTGGGGCTACAGCCCAGGTGGTCCCGGAAGCCTTCACCAAGGGCAGGATGAGCAAATCCACGGATGATTCCCGCCCTTGGGTGCTGGGTGGTCCACTCTTCCACAAGCACCTCTGAGAGCCAGCTCTGGCCCAGATGCTGTGAAGTGTGGTGCCTCTGGGGGCTTCCCTTCTTGAGAGTCACCTGGGGAATTCAGTTCAGGTTCTACTATGTCCTGTAGCTACTTTATCTTCTGAGGACACAGTTAGCTCGGAACAGAGCTCTACAGTGTACCGTACGCCTTCCAAGCCTGAGCACAGGTGGACAATCAGAGCTCCAAGCTGTGGGCATTCACCCCTGGTGCTCAACCCCAGCTCCTCACCTTGAAGGAGACCTTTCATTGAGGGCTTCAAAATGTCCAAAATGAAGCAAGAGAATGATGACCTGGCAACTGGAATGAAATCACGTACCACACTGGACCCCAAGCAATATTCATTCCATCCCAGCTAATAGATCCAGAAATAATTCCCGTTAATTTCTCTCCTCTTAGAAAGAGACATTACTAATTCGGGTAAGGTATTGCCAAGCTAAATGCCAAGACAATAGACTCAGACCTTCAAGATTCAGATTTGTTTGTCAGGGAAATACAAGTCCTCTTCGTTTGGGGTAAATGTTGAAAGAATTTCAGGAAAGTGGCTATATACCTACTCAACTTTCAAAGCAGTGAACGCCTCTGCATTGGTGTGTGTGGTAGATTTTCTATTTAGGAAGCAGAGGTCTTGTCTATGACGACTTGGATGGATTGGTGGGTCGGCAATGATGAGGTTAATTAATTCAGGTGGTGTAGACACTCCAACTGGGTAATTCAAGATGAAAAGATGGAGTTCAGCATGTGTGAGGAGTAAAAGTATTAATCTCCTTTATCACTCAGTTTTATATAGAACTTTTATTAACATGTGCTGGAGAGAGAGGGGCAGAGGATAAAACAGCCACATGTCAGCCGTTTTCTAAGGGAGACTGGCAGGGCGCTGGCCCATAGATCTTCAGAGAGTGATGTTGAGTTATTACCCACCATTAGGAGGGAGTGTTCATTTCTCATTTGTCTGGGATAGAAAAGCTCCTTCCATAATCTTGAGAGCTAATAGCTCCACGAAGAGTAGAGTTTTGGTTCCTAAATTACCAGGATTGGCTCTCTATCAAGTCTTTCCTCCCCCAGCTCTCCATTTCCCACTTCCCACTTGGGCATGAGCGATACCAAACCTGGATCAGACGTCCTTGGGAAGCAGGGAGAAAGCAGCCAAACATCCAAGCAGCTGATAAATAATACGTAGCCCTCAAATGGATCCATTTTCCTGAATTCTAAGGTTTTATCTGGAGAACTGACATCATGTGACTTGAGCCTATTA
This sequence comes from Hippopotamus amphibius kiboko, assembly GCF_030028045.1. NCBI lineage: Eukaryota > Metazoa > Chordata > Mammalia > Artiodactyla > Hippopotamidae > Hippopotamus > Hippopotamus amphibius. Next base: position 43,924,497 of record NC_080201.1, read on the forward strand.
TTTTCATCCTTGTTTTAAAAATATTTCTAGCCCATTTCCAACCTAACAAAAGTCTTCACGCCCCCAAAACGAAGGGGCTCATTTTGAAACCGATGACTTCTCTCTCACTCTAAAGGAGGCTGAGGCAGGTGCATTTCTATCTGCCCTACAGGCATCTGTCTTCTTCCCGGACTTGCAGACAAATAACCCCCGCCCCCACCAGTGGAGACAAAGCTCCCAAAGGCAGACAGGAGGTGACTGGTTCAGGTATTGATCAACTCTTACTCACATAAAACCTTTCACCTCCCTCAGAGCATGATGGCCGAGCCAACGTCTGATATTCACATGTGGAAATAAACTGGAATATAAAAAATCTGCATCCATGACAACATGGGCTATGATCTCATCTGACGCTCCACACCAAGCAGAGGGCAGGTCTGGGCAAGCTGGAGGAACTGTGCACCAGGGATGCTGGAGCAGCACAGCCTGCTGGACAATCTGGGGGACAGAAGGCTCTGTCACCAGTGCCCAAACCCACCGACCATCATGACTCAATGGGCTTGGCAGATAACCTGCGTGCGGGGAAGGTCAAGGCAGGAAGGAAGCTTTGTCCTAACAGTCATCCCTACGTGCTACACATGTGCAAGCCCTGTGCTGTGGGCGGTGCTCCTGTCTTCCCACTCAGACCTCTGGACATGCAGGTGACTCAGGGCCAGGGTTCCTGGAACAACTGGCTCAGGAGGAGCTCATGGTGGGAGCCAGATCTCCATGCTAGAGTAGGGCATGTCATACCCTCAAAGCATCCTCCTGCTCTGTGCTACAGTTCCTGCAAGCAGCAGCCCTGAGAAGCCAGCAGGAAAGGATCAATCCAGTTTCTGATGACACAGTAGAGGCCCAGAGGTTATGTCACCCATTTAAGCCCTCATCAAGACACCCATAGTGTTTTAGACTTTGCATAGAGCCAAAAAGTAAGGAAATGGAAAGATACTTCTTATAAATGATGGTATATTTTAAATATTTACTTTTTACATGTTAACATCTTTAACACACACACAAATCAATGTAATATTATTATGATAATTATAGGATTTATTATACCATGAATTCAGAATACATTACACATAGTGTGGGTTGGTGATGGGCCACTTGTTTAAAATCAGCGTGAGGACCCCATCAGCATCCAGCCAGGTGTAACTATGCATGAGCTCAACTGGAGGTCGAGCCAGAGCCCTTAGTGTCAGGCTCAGGTTCAAAGTAGCACTGGGTCTGGCTCTCCTGACTCTCAGGCCCATGAATTTTCTGCCATTCCAGGGCCATTAAGTGATCAAATGTCCAAGTGGGCAATTGTATGCCTGGTCAGTGTCCAGGGGGTAGGGTCATCTCTCCAGCCACAGATCGTCCTGTCCAGCAAGGCCACCCCACATAGTTAAACAGCTGCTACTTTCCCCAAAGATGTGGGGATGGCTTGTCGGTTATATGACTAACAGTTTATAAGACATCCTGGATGTATCAAGGCCAAAGGCACCTATAAACACAAGTTAATCCCATCAATTTTCACCACTCCATGTGCGGGAGCAAGCTTGGAGGAAAGATGCATTCCAAACCGGTCATTGCTCTTCACACTCTGGAGGGTGACCCACAGGACAGCTGTGAACAGAGCATTTACTATGGTCTCAGCAGGAGACCATCAAGGAGCCCCGAGAGCATGAATAAGAGGCAGTTCAAGGACCCCTGCCTGGGCAGCTTTGCAGAGGACCTCTTTAAAACTTACTTCGTGGGGTGAGGGTGCTGGGGAGACAACATTTGTTGCGTGGCCTGTCCCGTACTCATTTCACCTTTCTTGAGCCACAGCACATACGTGGTCCTCAGGAAAACATATCTCCCCTTCTTTGTCTTGTGGTTTGAATGTGCTGCTCCACTTGAGACTTGAGGGGTGTTATTCAGAGCATTAAGGTTGCTCTCCCAAGTCACAGGTGCAGGGAGCATCTCCATCTCCAAGAGCTTTATTTTAGTGCCCTGTTCTCAATCAACAGTCCCAGAAAAACGAGACATGCTAATTTACACTAAGGTGTTAATGACTGAAGACTGAAGACCAAGTTACATCCCTCAGAGAACATTTGATAGCTATGGAGTACTGGAGAGTCACAAATCTTGTTGTGAGATCTTATCCCAACTTCCTCTCTTGTGACCTTGAACAGAACAAATCCTTTAACCTCCTTTGGCCATAGTCCACTCCTTTGCAAAATGAGGTTGGTAACACCTACCTCTGCTGTCTTTCTGTGATTTAGATGATATTTGTAAAAGCTCAGCGCAGGCACCCAGTAAATGGCCAACATATCATCCTATTGGCGTGGGTGGGGAGGAGGCCTTCATACACATCTGAATCCTCCAGACCCTGCACCTGCCAGGGTCAGCCAGCACCCTCACCAGGGTCAGCCAGCACCCTCACCAGGGTCGCAGCCCCAGGCTCCTTCTCTGCCTGCTAATTAGATGTGTCTCTCTCCTCTGAAAGTCTCTTGAATGTCCTGATCTGCGGAGAGGACTAGCACTGAGCCAGCACCTGGAGACCATGGGAGGCCCTGAAGCCTAGGTGGAGATGAAGACACTCACGCAGTGGGAAGAGGGCTGGAGTCGGTCTCTTGAGCCCTGGCCGGCCGCCTGCCTCTGGCTCTGGGACCCTGCCTGACCCTGATCATGGCTTTCCTCTTTGTGGCTCATCTTCCCCTCGTGTGGCTATAATGAGGATCCTGGGGTTGTTCCACAAAGTTCTTGCCACGGATGGGGCTGCGTGGCTGTGTGGCTGCAGGCCCAGGCCTTGACTACCACCCGTGGAGATGCACCGTGGCTATCATTGGCTTCCCAGGGTATTCCTGAGTGGTTCATTCATGAACACTTGGTGTTAATCCAGGACTCTGATGACATATGGAGGTTGCGGAGAGAGGTGAATCACTCAAGTACACATACTGGAATTTTCAGGGCAATGGGAAACTTTCTATCTGACCAGAAGCCACGTCACAGGTCTGAGGCAGACTGAGGAATGAGGAGGGGACCACCTTTGGGTTTCACAGGGGGACAGTTATTGTGTGTTATCAGGGCCACATATAAACATGTGTACACTTACATGCATGTACACAAAGACGTATATATATTCACACATGGACATCTATACACATGTGTGTACAAACACATGCTCTCCCAGGCTACTGAAAGATGAAATCACCCGAGTGTTCCCATTTATTCCTTGATTCTCTCTCCTACCCAGACTCTGGACATCTCACACTAAGCCTATCTTTCCCTTCCAACAACTGTCTGCAGCTCCAGGCTGCTCTGAAATAGTGGATACATATCAGTTAGCTCTTGCTGTATAACAAACTCTTCCAAAACATTGTGGTTTCAACGACAACCCAGCCCACCATTCTGTGAATCAGCAGTTTGTGCTGGGCTCAGCCAGATGGTTCTTCTGGACCTGGCTCACTCATGTGTCTAGAATCAGCTTCCAGGTCACCAGGAGGGTGACTAGTCTAAGGTAACCCCAGTGGGATGGTGTGTCTTACCCTATGTGGTCTCCTCCTCCAGCAGGCTGGCCTGGGCTGGGGGACATGGGGTTCACAGGGTTCTAAAAGAAACAGCAGGAAGGCACGCAAGACCTCTTGAAGCCTAGGCTCAGAAGTGCACATTGTTTTTGGCTTTTGTTGCTTTCTGTGGCCAAAACAAGTCACACGACTGGCTCAGATACACAAGGAGGAGAAAGAGACTTCACTTCCTGCTGGAAAGTGGACTTGGCAAAGTCATGTTGCAGAGACAGAGAGAAGGCAATAGTTATGGCCATTTTTACAAATAATTAATCAGAGGATATGTAGTAAAGGGTCCTGAAAAAGTCTGGGTCTGCAGAACTATCAAGAGTCCCAGTGCATCAGGGCAGGCCTGGCTCTCCCATGGCTCCACCCCCATGCTCCCACCCCTTTGTTGCTGCAGTAACCCTGATGTTTCCTCAAAACACGGGAAAACCATTTTACTCTGTTACGTTTTTTACTGACAGTTGAGAATACTTTTTTACCCATTTATGGGTGCAAATTAATGAGATGACAACAGACTGAAACCAATGACAACTGCTAATCTGTAAGCAAAAACAAGGGATGAGGAGCCGAGAGCAGTACAGCTGTTTTATTTTAATTGAGGAATGATTTTATGTTAGAAACGCTCAATATTCACAACAAATTAAAAATAATGAAGTGAATTGATACCAATGATTTTTTTTATTTTTTTGCTTACTATCCCTTTGTAAATCTATTTCTTCACACAAATTGACAGGCCTAATTGATACATACGCTATTATTCCTCATTAGTAGGCTGAATAAAATAATTCTTGATTAAATTTATTGCAATTTACCAATCCAGCATAATGTTTGCAAGCTATAAAAGTCAATCAGCAGGAAACCAGGGGGAAGCAATGTCATTATTACATTTTCTATAACACATAAGTAGTCTCCCTGCCCCGGTGAAGGGAAGGCCATCAGAAGACCCCCAAGTGGGCTATACACCATAAAGAGGGAGCGCCTACCCCAGACCAGTTTTCAAAGGCATCAGCAAGAGCTCCAAGGCTCCCTCTCCCTGTGTAGCTGGCCTGGGCTCGAGCCATCCCTGCCTCCTGGCTCTGCCCGTCCTCAGGCAGGCCTTCAGCTGTTCGTGACTATGAGTTGCAGGGACTTCCAGGGGCCTGAGGCTGGCAACGGGACCTGCCACTCACACTCATCCCATCCCAACAGGATATCAGAAGGGAGGCTGCTTAGAGAAAGGATGAGAGAACAAAGCCACAACATACTCCCCAAGAGCTTGTGCGCCCCAGGCCGCCCATCCCAGGGCACCCACATCAGGGGAGGTCCTGAGTCCAACTGTTCTCTAATGAAGTGAGACCTCCATGGAGTGCCTGCTGCCCTAAGGTCTCAGGTATCACAGGCTGGCAGCATTAAATGCTATATCCAGTCCCACTGTAATGTTCTATTTGGCGCAATGGGATTAAAAATAATAATAAAAATTAATTGCCAATCTTTAAAAATTTGGAGATTGCCCATAAATCCCTGGTGTCCAGGTTTCCCTTGAAGAATAGGAATATCTGGCCACACTGGACCCCCTTCTGTATGGAACTGGGTCAAATTTGTCCCTTTCGGGTGCACAAGTGTTCTCTCTCCTCATCATCTCATGTTCTGTCTCTTCGTTGTTGTCCGTTACCTGCCTGCCCCCGCAGGTGTCTGTGTCTGTGACTTTTGCAAAGCATGATCTTTGAGTGCTCAACGTCCATTCCTTGTGGTTCTGAGTTGTCTCGAGGTGGCCGTGCACTCCAGACTGGGCTGTGTTTGGGGACGCTTGGCTCTTGACGTGGCAAAACCTGTAGCGACACCTTAGACAGGGAGGTTTACCCAAAGCACCTCCCCACCAGCTTTTCTCCATCCTATGCCTGGTACAAACATCCTAAGCTGGACTCACACCCCCCACCTTGCTTCCATATCCATGCTGTTGGGCATTTTGCCTTCCATAACTCCCACCACCCTCTGTAAACACACCCCTACCGTGCCCCGCTCCCCAGGGTCCTGCTCTCTGGGCCATGAGCTGTGACTATCCACTCTTTCCCAATGATGATGGAAAGGTCTTCTGGATTCCTGTGTCCCCAAAATCTCCACCTAGAGCAGAGCTCTGAGAGGGATAGGGACGAGAATAATTATTTTGACCAGACAGACCTTTGTTGAAACTTTCATCAGACTCACAGCATCACGAAGATCTCCCGGTACATAGTAGAGGTTCAGTAAATGGTTTTGGACTTGGTTCCTATGCCTGCCCTCCTGACCATCCCCATTAGTTCCTTATCACTCTCAGTAGCAAAGAGGTGTCATCCTGGAGGTTACAGAGCGATTCAAACGTGACCTTCTCCTGTGACCCTGAGGTGTGGGGTTCTGCAAGGCATGGGAGGAGCAGAAAACATCCCAGTGAGGAAACCATGCACGGCAGGACCAGTAAGGAAACATCCCTGGGGACAGAGAGGAGTTCCCAGACACAAGACACCATGTGTACAACCAAATGGAGTTAAGACAGACTGAGACAAAATCTCAAACCAGGAGGGCTGCCCTGATGGGCATCCCAGGATGAGCCTAGAGGCATGCCAGCTTCTCTGCGAGGGCCTCGCGTGCTGCTGGATCTGCGCAAACATGTGCCCAGTAGCCCCGGTGCAACACGCTCTTTATGCTCCAATACTGGCAATCTGACTTCTGATGGACGCTTTCACCTTGCAGGTTCCTCAAGAACAGATACAGAGCACAGGTCATCACTTCCCACCCCCAGAGTTTTCCTCCTCCTCCTCCCCTTTTTCCTCCTCTTCCTCCTTATTTTCAGTCCCAGGGGAGGGCTCAACAACATATACTCAAACTGCGAACCCCAGAGACACTTCTCATTTCCTTCTTCACATTACTGCTGTCCCTGCCCTATCGCCCATCCTTCAGGTGCCCTTAGTATTCAGAGCGGAGCGAGTTAGTCTCCGCTCATCCCCACACCCTCGGCGTAGTCCAGAACACCGCTGTCCCTCATTCATACGCACCATGCATACAGGCCACTGCCTCTGTCTTATTCACCTCAGCACCCAACCAAATGCCTGACACACACTAATCATAACAATAATAACAATAGTATGGTTTCTTATATTGGATATTTATGTGCTGGCACTTGTATAAATGTTTTATGTGCATAATCTCACATAACAATTCTCCGGAGTGAGCATCATTATTCTTGTAACTTACACATGAGGAGAAGGAGGCTCGGAGGAACGGTGCCCAAGGTCCCACAGCTAGTAAGTCCCAGAGCCCGGACTGCAAACTAGGTCTGCTCCCTCTGACCCCAGAGCCTGGTTTCTGCATCCGTAGGCTGCGTTGCCTCTGCAGGAGTTTAGAAGTATTTGTTGATTAAATGGGTGGATCATCTCACCCCTTAGTCAATCTCCACACCCCCAGCTGTGCTCCTTCCAAATCATTCTCCATATTATAGCCATCACAGCTATAGCTTAAAATCTTCAGTGGTCCCCAAGTCCTGAGCCTGGCTTGAAAGATCTAGCCTCGTCCTCCCAATCCATCCTCACTTCTCGTCACGCTTCCATCAGGCATATCCATCTACTTGAATGTTCCCGGGTTGATGTTCCACGTTACTTCTTGTCCCAGGCCCTTATACAGCCAGTCCCTCGGCCCACAGTGCCTTCCCCCTCTGCGCCCCCAGACCTGAAGCTCTCAACCTAGACCCCGCTTCCTCCTGCCCTATCCCATCTGCCTAGCCAACGCACGCATCCTGTGTCCCCACGGTACCCTGCACATCCCATAGGACAGGAACGGCCAGGTACTGCTGCCTCTGCCCATCAACCTGTCAGTTCCTTCAGGTCCAGCAGGCTTCCCACTGGCGAGCAGAGTGGCGGGCACGTAAACGTCTGTGCCTGACAGCAATGCCTCTTTGTTTTAGTGAGTTGATTCAATAATCAGTGAACGAAGACAGACAATACACAACTTAAGCTTCAAGAATCAACCATCAGAAAAAACTCCAGACCCTAGACAAGACAATGTGGCCGACGATCTAGAGGTGTGATTTCCAGGCTTGGCAAGTGTGTCAGAGTCACCTGGTTCGCTTACTGAAGCACAGATGGCTGGGCCCCACCCCCACAGTCTCTGATTCAGTAGACCTGGGAAGAGGTGGGTGGACTGAAAATGTCTAGTAGGTTTCCAGGTGATGTTGATGTTGCTACGAGAGCCACTCTTCTAGAAGAATCTGAAAGTGCCCAACAGAGAACAGTAGTACCTAGTAAAACCAGGAGGAAATGCAAAAAGAGAAATGAAACACAAGCATCTTGTCTTGTCAGGCTTGTGTCTCAAGTTTCTAACGCACAAAACTCTAATGTACTCTGAACAGAAACAGTTTGGGGGCAGCCACGCCCAGCCGAATGTCAGCATTCACGTGGATTCCAGCCTCTTGCTGCAGAAATCCTGGCTTCTCACCGACATTCTGGTACAGAATGACCACATTTGGCACCTGGCTCTAGATGCCAGGCATCTAGGCCCAGGGCACAGGCGTTGCTGAGATGCCCCGTGCATCTTGCTGGCCGTCAAACAAGGCCTGACCCCTCCTCGCTGATGGGAGCAGCTCCAGGCAAACCAATGGCATCCTGCAGGCATCGTGAGCAGGGAGGAAACAAACAGATTAATCTCTGAAATTTGATACCCGTTCCAGACACAAGTAGCAACAAACTTAGCGACAAAGCTGTCAAAATATGTTCCACAGCCTCATTGGCAAGAGATCTGGACACACGAAAGAAATTCAGCAAAACCAAATCAGTTGCCAAACTGGGAGGTTTGACAGCGTGCTTGGGAATACATTTAGATCAAAACAGGAACACGTCCAAAGGAGCGAGTGTCTCCATAAATTATTATGGAATGATTAGAAATAATTAGTCAGTGATTTCAAAATATTACATATATTTTTCAGTGGTATTGAGGGGACGTGTTATATAACGTGGGATTTTGTTTTTACATTGGGTTTTTCTATTTTTTTTCCTCCTGCTCTCCAGCAGTTTTCAAAAGATGGGGGCCACAGATGTAATACTGCACCATGCAGATCACGGTGGCTTAAAAGAATATGTTTTAAGGCAACGGGATTCCCCTGCAAAGCTTCTAATGGAAGGGAAATGGCAGAGACATTTTTGTTCCTTTCTGGGCCTTGTTGGTGGGGGTCTCTAGTTGCTTTTCCTGAGTTAGAGTTTGGTGTCAAAGGAGTTATAGGATGTACATTTCCAAAGGCCTCAGAGGGGATTAGACCAGCCCCTGACTCTGATAGAGCTCACCCAAGCTCACATGGAATTCCAACCAGAGCCAAACCCGGAACCCAGGCCTCCTGACTTTCAGGCTGCTTTCTTTGGGAGGACAGACCTGGAAACAAAAGACTCCTATGGCCTTCCTGAAGAAACTTCATTCTAGAGACAGACCTTTGGAAACATGTCTATTCCCAGGGTTCCTGCCATACAGGAGAAGAATTCTTGTCCAGGCAAAGGAGGGACACCTCCTGGGCTCTGCTCCCTCAGCCAACCCTGGCAGTGTCCGACCAGACCTGAAACAGCCACCCCAGATCTGAGCATCCCCTGGGTTGGCAATGTTCCTTCCAGCCTTACAATCCTGGGAAGACAGCCTGGGAAAGATCTACCCTCCTCACATTTCAGAGGGACAGTGAGACCCAGCCCTGCCTTTCTCACTGAGCAGGGAGAACATTCCACCATCCAAGCGTAAGGAGCCCCACAGCCCACATGGAACAGAGTGAAATGCTGGCCACACATCACCGCCCCTGTCCGCCTCTCTGGCCCCTGGCTTTTTCCATTTTCTCGTCAAGAGTTAAGATTTAACATCCTGCTAAGGGGTATTAACTTTTAAGTTGCCATAAAACCAAATAATTATATTTATCAATTTGTTTTAATTACAGAGCACAGTTAAGCATATGTATGAGTTAGCCAAAAAAGCCAGCATGCGCACCTGCTGTGAGGAGCACTTTCCAAAACGAGACGTGAGTAAAATATTTGAATTCCATTTCCCTGTTCTAAAGTCCCATTTGGAAAAAAAAAAAAAAAAGAAGAAGAAGAGGGAAGAAAAGGCAAGACTTCCAACACAGAAGCAGGCCTTTACAGTTACGGCCTTTTACAAGATGATCCTGAGCTATGTTCCCTGTCTCTGAGGAAGGCACCAGCATATAAAATGGTAGTGAATTTGCATTACTTCCAATCCATCATTCTCTGGGTGTGCAGGAAAAACCAGGGGACCCGCTGCAACAAAGCTCAGCCTTCGTGTTGACAGATTCTTATTTAAGTGACTATGAATACAACAATTCCACAAATAATTTGTCAAGTGTGTGGCTGAACTGGCTCTGAACCCTGATAAATACCGACTCTCCTGCTACAAAAGCAGCGTGCTTGGCGTGTGGACACCGCGGAACAGGCACAAGTACGGAGCAGTCGATGCTGCTGTATTTCTCTCTTCTTTGTGGTTGAACGAAACAAAACAAACAAACGAACCCCCAAGCAACTTTGAAGGTGGCTTTTTTCTTCAGTGTGGAGTATCCAGGATGGAGATGTCCTTGGGGTGCATACCAGGCTCTGCAGACAGAGCCACAGGGGTCCCTTTGCAGCAGACCACACTGATGGCCCGCTGCCCACAGAAGCCTCCGGCTTCCCTCTTGGACTCTCCAGTCAAGTCACCTTAAGCCTCGGGTTCCCTTGGCTGCTGTCCTAAACGGTGCACCTGGCAGCTGGAGCCCAGTGTCTGTGACCACACAGGGCGATCGGCAGTGCACAGGCTGCACCAGCAGACTTGCGGTTCAAGACGCGCCCAGAAGACGGGGTGACAAGTCCCTTTGAACAAAACGTAAATCTAATCATCTTTGAAGACCTCAGTATACACCTAAATGTATCTTGCAGATGTAATTTGGTATGCATTATTAATTTATTTTTCATAAAGCTTCCCAGCTCCTGAGAGGGTGAGTGAGAGCACAGAGCCGCCCGGGTGATAAGGCTCGTTTGTCAGGGGAAGGCGGGCACGGGCATACAATTTCCCTTCCTAAAATCCCCATCCAGGAGAATGCACAGACGCTTCTCAGGGAAAGAAGCTCCTGCAAACTAGATGATTCCAGACGTTTTAATAAAGTGCCGACTTCTAATGGGACATGAACACTCCCGCACCGTTTGCAAAGTGAGCGGTTACTTACGTGCTGGACCTCCAGGCATAGAGGGGCTGTCTACGTGTCAATTACACTGAAACTTTTGACGCTGGGACCGTAATGCCTATAGAAATAATTAAGAAATAATTAACTCCTTCTAACATAAAATGCTAATTATTTATTGTTTATAAAGCAATTTTAAATAATGCAAAAGCTCATGCAGTTGGGGCCATCATGATTTTCCAGTCATTAACTTAACCAGAATTTGCATTTTGGGACTCTAGCCAGTGACTTACATGCAGTCCTTAAGTCATTTTTCAAACACCCTGTCCTATCTTAATCTATTCATCATTAATCACATTTGGTCACTTTACATAGAGAACACTATTCAGATGAAAGATAAAAGAAATACATTAATAAAACGAAAGCAAGTCGGAATACTTCAAAACATAAGGTAGAGGATGAATATGGTTATCACAGCAATTTATACATCATGCATTTAGTGTTAAAATAGGGCTGGTGGAGCTGTTGCTTATTATTTAAGAGAGATTATAAGGAGGAGCTGGCTTTTATCATATCAGACACCCTTTCTCACTGTTCTGAAATGAGAGCGTGCATCTAAGCTGGTCCCAGGAGCAGCTCTGCCCTCCAACAGCTGGGGCAGTTCAGCAGAGCATGGGAAAATCCAGACAATTCTTTAACCCAGGTTACCTCCGCCAGGCACTAGACTGGCCTAGCAAAGATGCATTCCGGGGCCACTCCGGGGAATTGGTTCATCCTTGCCCGGTGCTGTCTGTCCAGTTTCCTTGGGGGTCACAGGGAGGTCAATGCTGGGCCCCACTCTGGCCAAGTAATGCCCAGGCTCTTGGTCCATAGGGTCTAGTCCTCTATAGGCTCTTGGACATTCTATGCAATGTTCCCTTCCTGGGGCATCAGCAGAGCAGAATTGTGAGCTTGTTTTCCATAACAACACAGGCAAAGTGAAAAGAGTGGGGAAAGAAAAGCAGGAGAAAAGACAGGGAGGAGGTGGGGAGGGAAACTGTGTCTGCTGCCACCGTTCCTCCCACCCAGAAATCCATGGCCATCATGAATATATGATGTTCTAAGCCAGTGGGGCTAAGGCCCCTTCTCCAAGCCCACAGACTGCCTGTGCTCTCCTGGGCAGCTCCCTAATCAGAGCCACCTTGGGTCAAATACTAGGCATGTTCTAGGACCGAACCACTGGGATCCTGTGAGAACTGGTCAGATAATGGTTGTATCCTTCAGAGATTTCCACTGATTTAGGTGGTATTGGGCTGGGGGGATTGGATTGTGGCCAGGCCATGGGTTCCTTGGTGAACTGAGAGTCAAACCGACATCTTCAGAGGAGGACAGCTGAGTCCCCACTCAGCCATATACCTGGCAGGGGAGACAGTTCCCCCCTCCCCAGACCAGGTGGTGCTAATGCTGGGGTCAGCTATGCTTTGGTGGGTATACGTGACATTTAGTTTGGAGGGACCACACAGCCCAAGGGAACCAACATAATCTGTATATTGGTGTCTAGGGTATATATTCACTGGGGCCACTATAGCAAAATCCCATAGACTGGGAGGCTTATAAGCAACAGAAATTTATCTCTCACAGTTCTGGAGACTAGGAAGTTCAAGATCAAGGTGCTGGCAGATTCAATGCTTGGTGAGAGCCCACTTCCTGGTTTGTAGACAGCTGTCTTTTCTCTGTATCTGCACATGGTGGAAAGGGTGAGGGAGCCTTCTGGGGTCTCTTTTACAAGGGCACTAATCCCATTTATCCCGGGGCTCCATCCCCATGACCTAAGCACCTCCCAAAGCTCCCACCTCCTAATACCATCACATTGGAGACATCATCACAAACATTTAGTCTATAGCAATTGGATATAGACCAGTGAGATACACAGTACAGAGAACTCTGAAAATCTAAGTAAAGTGCTTCAAATTTACTTTGCGAGATGAGAAGAAAAGTGTTGTGCAGAGCCCGGATGTTCCAAGGTTCTCGATGAGTGCACTAAAATGTGGTACCTGGGCTGTGATCCCGGGCATGCTCACCCCTGGCATAGAGGGAGCTCTGTGGGGACTGGGGACCACATCTCTTTGAACTGCCTCTGTATTCCCAGCACCTACAGCAGTGCCAGGCACATGGTAGGTCTCCTTTCTGATTGACCACTAATGAGATGTTAAATAAAACTAAATATAATTGAGCACTTTTAATGATGCTAAGCACATTCTTCTGATCCACATCCTCTCCAACCAGCAGAAGAATCTGGAATAAATAGCTTGGGTTGCAATCTAGTACCTTCAGGCCATCATCTTTACTCATGTTTAGGAGCTCTCCCATGTGCCAAGTGCTCTATGAGATGAAACCATTGCCCAGGCCCTGCTGGGGGTGGGGGTGGGGGTGGCATCTACCAGTCATGATGGAGGCTGGCCAAGGGGATGTCCCTCCAGGCAGCTGCAGAGTAGCGGAGGTGGGTGTGGCTCAGACAGAGAATGGGGTGATGAAGGTCACTGGCAGAGCAGTCAGGGCACATGGGGGTGAGGGCCAGTGCCATGCTGGTGCCAGCCGTGTGCCTGCCTGTGGCCCAGAATACTGAACTATTGAGTGGGCCACTGCTCTACAACCAGACTCTTATCATTGTTGCAAGATGGGAGGGGGAGAGGACGGAGCAGGGGGAAGAGGCGACGGGGTGGGGGAAAGAAGAGGGATCTGGGAAAAGAGCTCAGCACTGGGTGGGGCCCATGACTAGGCGGGACAGACAAGCCCTCTCCGGGGTCTGGCCTTTGGGACCAGTGTGTGCTGGTCAGCGCAACTCCTCTGCCCCTCAGGGGACCCTGGAGACCAATGCCCCAAGCTCCAGCCGTCCCAGGCACCAGCAGGACTGGACTGGGGGCGAGCTTGTAGCAAGAGTATCCAGGGCACCCGCTGAACACAGGAACAAAGAGACAGAGGAATGAGAGATTTCCTTTCGGGTCACATCCCTTGCCATTTAATTTACCAGGCCACCAAAAGGGGAGGTGACAGCAACCTTGTCCTGATCTCCATTGTGGAAACTGTGGCATGTGTGATTCTGAGACACCATCACAATTAGAGGAGATGCTTTGCAGATTCACCCTTGTCATTTACTAGTTTGGACTCAGGTCAAATAACTGAGTATTTTCAAGGGTGCTTTTCAAGCAGCTCCCCAAGTCTTTCTTTTTTTCTTGTAACAAAACTCTTGGCAAAAGAAACCGGTTTCTGAAGTCCCAGTCAAAAAGTAGTAATGTTCTCTCCCCACATTAATGATTCCAAAATTCTCCATTATGAACAATATTTATCAAAAACAGCCCACTATCAGATGAAAGATGTGCCTTATCTTTTCTTGTCAACTAAAACATTATTCACTGAAAGTTTCTTTCATATCTGTTTCAGGGGTTTCAGTGTCATTTTAAATTGCAAATCAATCATCTATCTCGCAGCCCTCGTTCTGGAGGGGAGATTAACGCTCTGGCTAAAATTGTTTACAAAGCCATTTGTAAACCTTCTGCGGATGCAGATGAGGAAAGTTTACCAGTTTAACATTGTTGATCCCAGAGAAAGCCTTAAGCAATGACTTCAGAGGGCAAAAAAATTTGTTCATTTATCATTATTGTCATGGGCTTTCGCAAATGATAACAATTTGTCTTCATCCTATTTTTAGACAATGAGCCACAATAGAGTCCAGAAAGCCATTTTGCCAGATGGGAGAAGGTGCTTTCATTGCAAAATGTTGTCTTTTCTTTCCCTGCCCTATAAAATTGGCTTAAGTGAGAACCAAGGATATGTTTTAATGTCAGGATTCCCAGAAGACATAATGACATACAATAAAGGCATTGCCAGCCCCAGGAAGGATGTGGTTCAAATGCACTGAATACTATTTTCCATCTAAAATCGTGACTTCTGGGATAGATAGGAGCACGGTAAAAGCCAGGAAGATGGTTATGGATTTTAGCATGCTTTCCTTCCTTATTAATATTCCCTTTTTTAAAATGAAACACTGCAATAGGAAGGCCAATTACTTCTCATTAAGATGAATAAAAATGTTAGAATAAGCTGGACATAAAATAAACATTTAAAGTGATATATGGTGAATTCCACCGAGCTCTGAACTACTAATCAGAAACTCTCTATGGAAGAGAAGAGAAGAAAATCCAGTTTTCATTAGAAATGTTCCAGATTCTGGGGGAATTTCATCAAGCTCCCTGCTTGGTCCCCTCAGCTGCTTTCTGGCAGCATCCTGGGGAAGGGGGTACTCTTGTTTTCATGTCGCTGATAATTCAGGGGTCTAGGAGCCCCCCTTCTGCCAATAGCCCCAAACCAGCGCTCATTTCACTAGGCTGGCTTTCTCGTCCTCCACGGGCTTTGTGAGCCTGTCATCGATAATCACTGTACGCCTAGTCCGTCTTTAACACAAAGGAAAATTTCACCTGTGTTTTCCCCCTATTGCAGACAATAATCAGACAGGACTGAGAGAGATTCTGCAGTCAAAAATCAGCACTGATGTCATAATAGGTGGTCCTTCTTGTTTGGGTCCAGGTGCAGGGGGCACCGGAAACTTCATCTTCTAGAAGCCTTTATCATTGAGCTGACATTTCAGCAAATAGTACTATTGACTCACTGGACACACACTGGAAACGTGAGAGCATTACTGAGCATTAATCAGCCTGAAAACGTAGCGTGTTCTGAAATGCCCTGAACACACGCACACACACATGCATGCCCGCAGGCACGCATGCACACACACACATGCGCACACGTGGAGGTTCATGAGAGAAAGGATCTTGGGGAGCCCAGAAAGGCTGATGCCGCAGACGAGGTTGACACTGTGCACACAGTAGGCTTTGGGGGAAGGCTCCTACCGGCCCCACTCAGCACAGGATGGGCTGTCTCTTTGTTGCAGAATCGCAGACCTTACCTGACAGAAAGCTGCTTCTCCACCAACCATTTCCTTAAAAACAAAGAGACACCTTTGCAGAGTGAGGTCCACGGTGCACTTTGACTCCTCAACACAATTCCATTCCCTGGACTACAGGGCGCCCCCGGCCCTCCTCCTCTCCCTGCCTTTCCTCACCTGCGCCTCCTCCCTTCCAGCTTAGCCCTGTGTCTCTGCCACGACTTTCCCAAATGGCCCAGACCGAGTGACCCCGTGTCCAAGTTTGCCCCCAGTGTGTTAGCCCAGTCTCAACAAGGACAGTTTTATTGCCCAATCATGACTGGTTTTGGTTTTCATTCTTTATTTTTTGGTCCATAGGAGTGTATTTATTGGCTAAGGAATTTATCACTCAGTGATTTCAAGACAGCCTAGAACAAGATATAATTGTCTAAGTAAATTACTTTTTTTTTTTGCTTTTTTATATTATTTTTAATTGTGGTAAAATACATACAACATAAAATTTACCATCTTAATCATTGTAACGTATACTCTTCAACCAATCTCCAGAACTCTTTTGGAATTACAAAACTGAAGCTCTATACATATTAAACAACTCCCTATCCCACCCTCCCTCCAGCCCTTGGCAACCCAGTCGACCATTTTTAACACTGTAACCAATGTTTTTGTTCTCCTGTATTTTCTTTTTTTTTTTTTTTAATTTTATTTATTTATTTATTATTTTTTGGGGGGTACGCCAAGTTCAATCATCTGTTTTTATACACATATCCCCGTATTCCCTCCTTCACTCAACTCCCCCCCCCCCACCCTCCCCGTCCCAGTCCTCTAAGGCATCTTCCATCCTCGAGTTGAACTCCCTTTGTTATACAGCAAATTCCCACTGGCTATCTATTTTGCAGTTGGTAGTATATATATATATCTGTGCTACTCTCTCGCTTCGTCTCAGCTTCCCCTTCACCCCCCGGCCCCCGCAAACCTCGAGTTCTCCAGTCCATTCTCTGCATCTGCTATATTTTCTATTACCCCTTGATCATCCCTCCCATTCAAGTCACCAGAGACTCATTGCATGAAAGAAGCAATGGATAACAGGAAACAGACAAAGAAAATTCTCTAATTAATGTAAGTCTCAAACGTCTAAGCCTAGAGGAGAAGAGAACAAGAATGGCCCCAAGGCATGAGCAATAGGTGAGGAAGGAAGTGCGATGACTTAGCAGAAGGTTCCCTGCCCCCAGGGAATACATAAATGTCCCAGAAGAAAGAAGAGCAAAGGAGAGAGAGCACTTAGGTGCCGGTACTTCCCCAAGAAGGGGCTGGTCCTTGGCCATCCTGGGGTTGAGCCCCCACAGGATGATCAAATCATCCACAGGCACCCTGGACCAGACTGAGAAATCAGGCCCAGCACTGGATGCAGGGGTGGCCACTAGGATACCACAGCTGCCTCCACCCCAACCGTGTCATTATATAGGACTCCAGGGAGCCCTGGAAAGGCCCCCAACTTGGCTAAGATTACTTTCATTAACCAGACAAGATAAGAGTTTGCATTAAAAATTTTAGTTGAATGATAGAAAAAGAAATTTATTTTTCGTGAATTTCAGGGCTGCTCTAGTCCACACCTCTGCTCCCTCAGCCAGCAACTATACCTTGTACTGCCTTACATCTCCCACTGCCCTGCTCTGACTTCATGTCACATTGTGAGGAAGCCTACACGGGGAAGAACTGAGGCTTCCCTCACACCAACAATCAACACCAATCTATCTGCCATGTGAATCAGCCACCTTAGAAGCACACCCTCCTGGTCCAGTCAAGCTTTCAGATGACTAGAGAGGCAAAAGACATCGTCAGTGCAACCCCGTGAGGGATCCTGAGCCAGAACTGCCCACCTAAACTGCTCTTGATTCCTAACCCACAGCAACCAGGAGATAATATATAGTGTTTGTTGTTATAAGCCACAAAGTTTTTAGGTAATTTATTACATAATGATAGATGAATAATACAGGAACCCATATCAAGACAAAATCTTTAAGTTGCTGGATCAACCCTCACCTGAAGCTAAGTACCTATAGACTTTTCAGTGAAGTGGATCAATAGAGTCTCTTTATTGTTTAAGCCAGTTTGAGATGGATTTTCTATAATTTTCCATCGAAAGCATCTTGGCAGATACAGTCCCAATCCTTCTCCCTGGTGGGAGAAGACTTCTGACCTGGTGGGAACTAAAATTGTGGATTAAATGACCCTAATTTGACTTCAACTGAAGAATCTTTGTTCCGGCTACTCCTGCTTGTAACTGTGGCAATCACATTCACAGAAGCAGAGGCTGCTGCAATCTGCATGCAGAGAATTCTTTCCGTTACTTAAGGATGTAATAAATGAAGATAGGAAGTAGTTTACACCTGAATATATAAAGAGTCAACAGGTAATAACCCTTAAATGTAACATCACTGTAGATATCCATTGTTATTTTGCTTGTCCAAAGCCACCGAAGAGAAGGAGCTAGGTGAGATGTAAATTCTTACTCGACAGTGGGCATCTTAGCATTCTTCTAACCAAAATGAGAAACAAGAAAACTGTGCAGTGGTTACAGCACTTTGGTGGCTGAAAACACAGGTATAACCTTTCTGTTTCTTTTGAAAGTTGCCTCCTGCAATTTGCGAAAAAGGGAGCAGGTCTTTTGTTTTTTCTAGAGGGGTAAGTGTCTGTGTGTGTGTGTGTGTGTGTGTATAACAAAGTGGAAAGATCACAACATGAAAGCGTGTAGCTCACTCTGGTTGACAATGTCCAGAATGACCTAGAAAGAATAAGGTAGACAGTGGGTTCCAAAAGGCAAGAAATCAAAGTTAAAGAAGGTGCTGGATAGGACTTCCTAGGTGGAGCAGTGGTTAAGAATCTACCTGCCAATGCAGGGGACGTGGGTTCGATCCCTGCTCCAGGAAGATCCCACATGCCACGGAGGAATTAAGCCCATGCGCCACAGCTATTGAGCCTGTGTGCCGCAACTACTGAAGCCCATGAGCCTAGAGCCCTGCTCCGCAACAAGAGAAGCCACTGCAAAGGAAGCCTGCGTACCACAAGGGAGAGTAGCCCCTGCTCGCCACAACTAGAGAAAGGCCGTGTGCAGCAACAAAGACCCAACTCAGCCAATAAATAAATAAATAAATTTATTTCTTTAAAAAAAAAAAGAAGGTGATGGATAAAGTACATCTGCAAGAGCCCTTGGCATTCTCCCTTCTCTGAATAAAACTAAGATTAGTCAGTAACAATCACTGCACATCATGTCAGCTGTGGCTGTGGATTTACTGCACAGATAGACATGGTCATGTGAAACCTACAGATCTATGCTGTAGGAATACCTAATAAGAAGTATCAGTAAATTATATTTTTATTAGTACTCTTATGCTCACTTCCTGCTTTTTTTTTTTTTTTTTTTTTTGAATGAGATTGTCTGAATTATTGGCTCTTTATCCAGGAAAAAACTTGAAATTCACTTCCATGATGAATCACAGAAATCCATCACATTAAGCCTCACTGAATGTTTCATAGAAACATTTTTGGGAGGGACAGAGTTAACATTAGGCTTTGGTGTCGTAAGAACTTGATATGGATCTCATTTCCCTCTAAACACCTGTGTAACCCTGAGCAACTTACTCTGTCCAAATATCAGCCTTTTCATCTGTAATATTAACTATTTTGTGTGTAATAATAAGAATAGCATGTACTCTTACAGGATTTACTATATTTCAAACCCTGAAGTCAGTGTTTTCTGTTTCTTAACTCCTAGAATCCCATCCCCTAATATGATTCTCTTATCCCAAAGCTTGGCACATGTTAGACACTGCAATGGCATATACACTTTCATTTGGAAATGAAATATTAAGAAGCATAGTTAGTAGAAGATAAAATGATCTATTTCTCACACATCTAGGTGACATGAATCTAAAAATATTTTTACAGTTTTACTCTGTGACCAAGTACACATACACATGCACTGTGAAAGAGCAAGATTTCTAAAAATCAATGTATCATTGTCTTTCCTATAACATCCATTTCTATCCAGTTCACTTGGTATCACTGGGGACATCAGAAGGACACTGTGCTTCAAAGACAAATGCCATCTTAATTGGACAGTTCTCTTTTTAACATTTACCATCTCCTGTTGGGTCTAGCTCAAAGCAGTCAATATTTTTTTATAAACAGGGGAAAGAAAAAAAGAATGTGACCCAAAATCCACATCTCTAAGTTATCGGTGTGTGTTTGGTGCAACTGTGTTGATCCCAGTATCCATGTCAGTGCAATGCCATACATGTGTGTTAGCCATTTAAGGCACAAGGCTGAGGGCTGTGGCCACATCACGCCACCTGAATCAGGATGCATGACAACCCAGTGCAGGGCTATTCAGCCACAAGCTCATGTCATCAACCACAATGGTAGGCCCCCACATTAGTGGGGTGGACCCAGCTTCTACCTGCATCAGATGCCCGAGTTCTCAGTTAAGACAATGAGAGGTGTCTTACTGCTGCCTACTCAGTTCACACAAAAACGCTGAGAAAATACGACGATGGAATACGCTGCCTTATCTTCAAATTTACACCAAGTACCAAAGCAATGTGGTGAACCGGCTATAGAGATGCCATGACTCAGGAGGAAGCATGTTTCTGGATTTTGGTATCAGAGAGACCTGAGTTCAAAGATCAGCTGTGCCACCTGCTAGCAGGATGACTTCACTTCTCTGAGCTTCTTTTCTTGTAAGGGCTGCATGAGATGGTATTTACATGTTCCCGGAAACATAGCAAGCTCTCAGTAAACGGCAGAAGAAGCAAGAAGGTGGTAATGATTTTTGCCTTGCATTCCTTACCCCTTTCCCTGCACTCCAAATTCATACAGAAGACTAAACTGCTCGATATCTCCACCTGGGTGTCCCACAGGCTCTCAGAACTCAGCGTGATAAATCAAATTGGCCATCTATTCCTTAAACCGGAACAAACTAGAAACCCAGGTCATCACCACCTCTTGCCCTCCCTCTCCCTTCACACAGATCTAATAACTCAGTCAAGGTGTTCACTGGACTTCAGGTTGGAACTTCACCTCACAGGTCAGAATTTTCTTCCTCCTCCTCCTGAAAATATATCAAAACAAGATGGAGAACAACAAAAAAAAATACTTGTAAATTTTCAGGGAAATTCAAAGACAGATGTAACGCAAGACTCGAAAATACATGCAAGGCTGTCAAAAGCAGCTGTGATTGTGCAGAAGCCTCAATAAGAGGGAGTGGAAAGAAGCTCAGTGAACAGTTGGGGGAGTTCGGTGATGGTATATCTCAGGAAAGACCATTATTAAAGGAAAGAGACTCAACCCAAAGTGCAAAACTATCCTTGTTTTCAACAATGGGTATTTAAAATAGAGCGAGCAGGGCTTCTGCTAGGAGCCCACTTAGCCAGGTTGGGTCAGAGGGGCAGAGTAAGCAGTAGTTGCAGGAAGCAGTCTGTCTGAGGCAACAGAGAAGGGAAAACCTTTGGCTTGTGAAATCTCAAGGGTGACCCTACCCTCTCCTGCCGCTTAACCCTCTTCATTGCTACCTTTCCCCCGCTACCCTCGAGCTTATGCTAATACCTCATAGAGGAAAATAAAATACACCCAATTATAAGTAATACCAAGGAGCAGCCATGGCTTCTATACATAAAAACTCAAGGAAAAACTGGAAATAGGTAGGAAAACGTAACAAAATGAGAAAGCTTCTCTAGTAGTCATGTTTTCCTAGGGCAGGTAAAAATTATGACCAAATGTTTTGTCACAACTTTTTAAAAATGGGAAGCAATTACATCTCTGAAGAAAGCTCACAAAGGAGGAACAATTGTCTCATAAATGCTAGCTTGGTGTTAAAGGAAATCACTCAAAGATGAAAAATCTAGTGATAAAATCATATGCATAGGTATAAGCACTGAGGTCTATACCAACATAATATTAGAAACCAAAACTGGGGGACTTCCCTGGTGGTCCAGTGGTAAAGAACTCACCTTCCAATGCAGGGGCCATAGGTTCAATCCCTGGTCAGGGAACTAAATTCCCATATGATGCAGGGCAACTAAGTCTGCGTGCTGCAACTACTGAGCTCATGTGCCTCAACAAGAGAGCCTGTGTGCCACAAACTACAGAGTCCACGTGCCCTGGAGACCTCGCACCACAACTAGAGCGAGAAAATCCGCATGCCACAACTAGAAAGAAGCCCATGCGATGCAATGAAAGATCCTGCATGCTGCAACTAAGACCCAATGCAGCCAAAAAAAAGAAAGAAAGGAACTAAAATTGGGTGGCAGAAAAGAAAGAAAGAGAAGGAAAGGAAAAGGAAATCTGCTAATTGCATCATTAATCATGGTAGAAAATGAAGAAGATAGTGTCTAAAGAAATAAAAGCTAAAGATGTAGAAAGTTATAATCACAGGAGTTACAAGTAGAGCAAAATATAAACCCTCTTAAATATTGGCAGAGCCAAAATAGCCAAAAGACCTCAAATAATAGAGATCTTTAAGAACCAAACAAAAATCGATTATACAATGATATGTCAGAATGAAGACCAAACATGTGTCATGTAAGTGTAAATGGGCTCAGTTGATCTATCAAAAGTATTTTCAGGTTGGTCCACAAAGCAAAGCCAACCCCGAGCTGTATTCAAGAGACAGGTGAGATCAAGTCATTGAGCAAAGTTTAAAACAAAAGGATATTCAAAGGCACATCAGACAGATGTAAACAAAAGGAAGGAAAGGCCAAGCTCTTACTATCTGAGAAGGCAGGACTCAGAATCAAAGCATAAAATGAGATGTTTACAACACTAAAGGGAGAAATTCACCGCGATCATGTAATGGTTCTGAATACCTGCATCAGATGACATAGTAGCAACAATCACCAGGCGGAAATTACGGGAGATGCAAGGAGGAACAAGCAGTGACACTAGGAGCAGGAGACAATTCAGCACTCTCTCCACGACAGACCAGTGGACAAAAACTTAGACTGTAGCCGCCCCAGATAACATAATTAACAAGACAGACTGGACTGAGTCACGCAGATTACATACTTTGACAACAGATCGTTTATTTTCTTTTCAAATGCCCATGAAATATTAATAAAAGAATCGATCATATTGTAAGCCACAAAGGGACCCCAATAAATTCCTCCAAACCAGAAATAGTGGAGATGATATTCTCTGATCACAATGTAATAAAAATAGAAGAAAAAACAAAATCAAAAAATAAAAAGTCCTTGCCACCTGAAAATTAAAAATAAATTAAAATCACTCTTAGACATACTCCTAAGTTAAAGAGCAAACACAACCCCAAAATGAATAATTTCTTTAAAAGTTAGATAGTGATAATACTATATACCAGAACTTCTGGACACAGCCAAAAAGGACTCACAAAAAAAAGTCATAAACTCAAAAACTTAGGTCAATAAAAAAGAATAAAAGCAAATGAATTAGGCATCTGACTAAAAAAAGTTAGGAATAAAACAAAAGTAAAAAGAAAAGAGACAAAGACAAAAGCAAAAATCAGTAAGTTGAAACAAAAGAAACCCACAAAACTAGAGAATAAGCCCACAAGCTGTCTTTAGGAGAGTGAGAAAAATAATAAGATAGCCCACTAATCAACCTACTCACAAAAAAAAAAAAAGGGGGAAAATACAAAAACTAATGGAAAATGTAAACAGACCAATGTCCATTGAAAAAAACATAAAAAGCTGTCTATAAGAGCTTTTGATAAAAAGCAGGGGAAATTTTAGCCTGGGGAAATTTTACCAAATCTTTCAGAAAATCAGATGGTCCAATAATGCTTAAATGTTCTAGGGCACAAAACAAGAAAGAAAATTGCCAAGATCTTTTATTGAAGCAAATATAACATTATGCCTTAACCTGGCAGAGATTGGGCTAAAACAAAAACAAACAAAACTCACAATCTAACCTTATTAGGCATATTAGTGCAAAAATAAGATATAAAATACTAGCAAACAGAATCCATTAGATCATTAAAAAAAATACACTATAAAAAGTGGATTTTATTTCACAAACTTAAGAATGGTGAAATAATAGGAAAATCCCTAAATAAGTCATTCTATTACTGGATGTAAGGAGAAAAATCATACAATCAATTCAGACACTAAGAAAAATTACACACTAAATTCAACAATTTTTGATTAAAAACCTAACAAAAGCATAATACAATATGACTAACATATAAAGGTTTCCTAAAAATTTGTAAGGAAGAGACAATGACCAGGTTGAAAGTGGGGGCCAAAAAAGTTCACAGAAAAGGAAATATGAATGATTAAACATAAGAAAAGAAACTCAACTTTAATGACATTCCCAATTTAAAGCTCTTTCAAGATGTCATTTTCACCAATTAGATTGGCAAAAATCCGAAAGTTCGATAACACTTTGCTAGGGTTGCTCTGGGGAAACGGGCATCACATATTGCTGGTGGGAATATGAATTGGCATAACCCCTGCGGAGGGAAAATCAGCACCATCTATCAAAATTACATATGTATATACCCTCTGACCCATCAACTATACATTTGGGAATTTATCCTCCAGTTACCCTTGCATGCATTTGAAATGATGTCTGTACATGGTTATTCATTAGCTTTGCTTGCAAGAGCAAAAATGCAAACAACCTAAATGTCCATCTATTGAGAACTGGTTAAATAAATTATGGTACATCCATACAATATAATACCATGAAGCTATTAAAAACATAACGGCACTTTCTATATATGGATATACAAAGATTGCCAATATATATCAAGTAAAACAAACAAACAAAAAAGTCCACAATGTGCCAAACAGTATGTATATTAAGCTGCTTTTTGTGTTAAAAGAGAAAATATATATATAATATGTATGTGTTTGTGTGTGTGTGTGTGTGTGTTAGATTATAAGCAATTCCCTATAGTCTTAGGAAACAGTGCTGCAAATGTTGGCCCTCATCTACTTTTCCAGGTTGATCAACCACTCCTATTCCCTCCAACACAGCCCACTCTGATCACACAATCATGCTTTAGTTGCACTGAGCCACTTAGTCTCTGGTTATCTTTGTGTATATATGGTTCCCTCTGCCTAAAGCACCCAGATGCCCCCTCCTCTGCCAGATGGAACCCTCATCCTTCAGGAAGATCCAGTTCCAACAATGCACCTACACAAGGGGGAGAGAGAGTAGCTCCCTTCCGTGGGCTTATATGCACACGCCTCTTCGTCAGATTGTACTGAAACTCTTTGCTCAGATATATAACATCCCAAGAACACCATGAGAAATTCAGGGACATCAATCAGTCATGTGTTATATCAACATTTACTTTGGTATCCCCATGACGTATCTGGCCCAGATTACGCATGCAATATATTTGTCTTAGAATGTGGGGTGTAAACAACCCACATGTCCATCAATGAATGAACAGGTTAACAAAATGTGGAATATACATACAACGGAATATTATTGAGCTTTAAAAAGGAAGGCAATTCTGACATAGGCTACAACATGGGTGAACCTTGAAAACATTTTATTAGCTGAAATAAGCCAGACTCAAAAGGACAAATGTTAGAAACAAATATTCGAGACTTATATGAGTTTTCTAGGATAAATATTGGAAACAAATGCTAGAAACTTATGTTTTCTAGAGTGGCAGAGTTGATAAAGACAGAAAACAGAATGATGGTTGCCGGGGGTACAGAATGAGGGAGCAGGGGGAGTAATGGTTGAATGGGGTACAGAGTTTCAGTTTGGAAAGATGAAAAAGTTCTGGAGATGGATGGTGGTGATGGTTCCACAACAATCTGAATGTACTTAATGCCACTGAACTGTATACCTAAAAAAAGGCTAAAATGGTGAATTTTATTATATATATTTTACCACAATAAAAAATATGCTTTGAATGGGGGATCCAAGGACTCCTTAAGTCATTATAGGGACTTCCCTGGTGGCACAGTGGTTAAGAATCCGCCTGCCAATGCAGGAGACATGGGTTCAAGCCCTGGTCGGGGAAGATCCCACATGCCGCAGAGCAACTAAGCCTGTGCACCACAGCTACTGAAGCCCGAGCGTCTAGACCCCATGCTCTGCAACGAAGAGTAGCCCCAGCTCACCACAACTAGAAAAAGCCCACGCGCAGCAATGAAGACCCGATGCAAAAATAAATTTAAAAAATAAATAAAATTTTTAAAAAATTTAAAAAGGAAAAGAAAGCCGTTATCCACAAGAACACTTTTATATCCTATTCCCAAGGATGGTAAATATTGTATATTGTGTTCCTGCCCATCTGTCAAAATCCATTCTACCCTTAGAAAACTTTCTCTTGAGACTTGATTGAAAGTTGTCAATGAATGGTCACTAACATCATGGTAAGTATGCTACACGATTCATTTGTCAATAAACATTGGTGGTCTGCTGGGGGCAGACACCAAATGCTGGGGACACAGAGGTGAGAAAGACAGACCTCTTTTCCTCATCTCAAGAAGCATCCACACAACACTGAATCTACAGACCCTGAAACACTTTGAAGACTCTTTGCCTCCAGTCCCTCCCAGTCTAGGGGGTCACCCTCTCACTGACCCCCTGTAATTCTCTCTATTCTGTAGTAGTTTTCACTTCAGATATGGGGTATCTGCTAATGTTCCACAGTAGGGAACCAATTCCCTCAAATAAACAAAACACAAAAAGTTTATGAAATACATTGTCTGGGTGGAAATACATTTTTTTTAAGAACTTTTACTGAGATACAGTTAACATACAATAAATTGCATGTATTTAGAGTGTACAATTTTGTATCCCAATCTCCCAGTTCATTCCCCCCCAACCCTCCCCTCTTTCCCCACTTGTACACCTCTCATTTTTATGTTTTATTTTCAACTTGGTTTTTGCTGGGGTAGAGAAGTGCTATTGATTTTTGTATGTTGATCTTGAGTTTAGCAAAATCACTGAACTCTATATTAGTTCTAATAATGTGTGTGTGTTGATTTCTTTGGTTATTCTGGGGAGATGATCATATCATTTGCAGATAATGTCCGTTTTATCTCTTCTCTCCCAATCCTTACAACTCTGATTTCTTTTTGTTCCTTCATAACATTGGCCATGACCTTTTCAATGAACCCCCCCCAAAAAAAAACCACCATAAGGCAGCAAAAAAAAAGTAGATTAATTTTATAATATTGAAATAAAAGATCTTTGTTCAAAGAAACCATGAGCAAAGTTACTAAATGCTAGACCAGAAGATACGTGTGATATCTGAAACAACAGGGGATTACTGTTTCTAGACTATGTAAGGAATATCTGCATATCAACAAGGAGAAAATGTCAACCCAATGGGAAAAAATGGTCAGAGGATCTGAATAGTAATTTACAGATGAGAAAACTCTAAAGCTAATAAGCACATCGAAGAGATGCTTAAAATCATTAATAATCAGAGAAGTGTAAATTAAAACAATAATGGGATATTACTTTATACATATTAGACTGGCAGAGTGAGAAAGCTGGGGAGTGCCAAATGTTGGAAGGAGCATGAGGATGTAGGATATAAGAATGTAATCCACTGCCTGAGGTAACGTGACTGGTACAGCAATTCTGAACAGCAATTAGTAGCTTTATGTCAGATTTTCAAATGCATCTGCTGCGGGGTATCTCTAGTCCCCACACATGCTCCTAAGTGAACATGTGTAAGGAAGTTTGAGGCAACCTCATTTGCCGGGTTGAGGAGTTGGAGGCAGTTGGGTTGCCCCTCTTTGGGTGAGTGGATAGATAAAATATGGTGGATGCAAACCATGGAATCCCATGCATCAACTAGGAAAAACAGACTAGATGTGTGCCTGGGTCTTAAAACCATAGCGCTGAGTGAGAGAAATTCAAAAAGAAAACTGTGATGTCTCAACCAATACCATTTATAGCAAATTCAGGTGCGTGTATATAAATCAAGCGTCCATATTTTGCAAGAACACATATGAACAACAACAAAAAAGCAAGTCCATGCATTAAAATAGTTGCCTGTAAGGGGTGGGAAATGGGGAGAAAGTGAATGAATGAATAAAACAGGAGCCAGCCCTTGCACAGAGGGATGGTATCAATAGGAAAGCTTTTTTTTTTTCTGCTTTTATTGGGATGTAGCTGTATTACAATGTTGTGTTGGTTTCTGCTGTACAGCAAAGTGAAGCAGGGTTCCCTGTGCTATACAGCAGGTACCCATTAGTTATCTATTTTATACTTATTTGTGTATATATGTTATTTTAAAATGAGAAAAATAAAGCAATGCTGAGAGACCGGAAGGTCCCAGAGAGAGAGATGACGGGAGCTGAGCTGGTGTCTCAGAGGGTCACATGGGGCTTCTAGCTCAGCCAAAGCATCGTCTCAAAATTATCTCAAAGATGCCCACAAGAAGCGGCCCAACCACACTTTACATCATGACATATGAGCTTGGGATTAGCAGATGCAAACTGGTACATACAGAATGGATAAACAACAAGGTCCTACTGTACAGCACAGGGAACTATATTCAATATCCTGTGAGAAATCATAATGGAAAAGAATATGAAAAAGAATGTGTATATATATATATAACTGAGTCACTTTGCTATATAGCAGTAATTAATACAACATTGTAATTCAACTATACTTCAATGAAAAAATAAATTTAAGAAAAATAATAAAAATAAAAAGAAATAAAACTGTTAAAAAAAAAAGTGAACTCACGAAAAAGCAAGACGAGGAAGGGAGACGAGCCTTTCTGCCTACTTCCCACCTTGTAAAGAAAGGAAGGGGGTGGCAGCCAAGTGGGAAGGGAGGAGGGTGGGAGCCATTTCATCCTCCTCACCTCGCACCAGCCTCTGCCTCCCCCGTGTCATGTACACAGAGAGCAGAAGACTCAGAGAAAGGGGGCCTTGTCTCCCGATCTGGCCAGGCTCCAGGACCTCACATAAGTGAGGGCAGGCCTGGAGCCCAGAGTCCAACCCTGTATTCATTGTACGTGGAGGGGTACCTGGTTCTCAAAGATCTGATTCAGAGAAAATAAATTATTGGCCTCAGAAGCTCATTAGTCAGGCAACGAACACACCCAGCCTTCCCTCTGTCACTTTTCTTGGCCACATCATTTGACACTGAGGCAGGTTGGGGTTGCACCCCTCGTGTCAACCGAGGTCCTCCAGAAAGCCGGGGCAGCAGGAGCCGGGCCATGGCGGAGACGGCGTTTTTATTAATGCCTGTCAAGAAGACTGGTGGTTTAACGGGCTGACTGTTAGCGATTATGCATTGACCTGGCTTCCTGCATGTATTCTCGGCTGGTTAGGGTTTGTCAGATACAAGTTCACTGCAAAGTTAGCCAGCCTGCTGCTCTCAAAGCACTCTTAGGGTTGGGGGTCAGGGAGCAGAGAGGTGACTCCCGTCTCCGGGCAATTTGGAAAGTATGAACCGGAAAGAAAAATAAATGTGGTGAAAATGTATCCACCACAGGGGCTGGATCTGCGATCAGGAGCTGGTCATGAATCCAGAATAAGACTTTCTTAAACACACTGGAAAGTGTGGACGGATCCATGTCCTAATTTAGGGCAGTCCATTTGCTTGGTGATTTCCAGGCAAGTCCCAGGGGGATGAAAGTGCGTTTGAGATGAACAGATCTCCTGCCCACAGCTAAGTGATTAGGTGTTATCGTAGGATAATGGCTCAGGCCCTGAAGGGTGGCACTGGGACCTCCCATCTGTGTGGCCCTCTGCAGAGAGGTGGGCGCAGGGGTCATGGGTGGAAGATTCTGTAAAGTAGAGACCTGTCTGCTTCTGCTGGCAGGGTGGGAGCCCTGACTACAGAATGGTACGCGCCAGGAAACAAGTTGAGGAGCAAATCACCAGTCTGGGTGGGGGCTGGAATTGTCGACTTACTCAAATATACACCTTATTAAGAATTTAGAAGGAAATTTGTGCAAAAGCTTGGACAGCAACCCAAATCCAAACCCACGCACAAGCAATGAGTGGAAGGAGCAACTATTTTAGATGTCATGGGTCTCGAACTGTCACCCTTGGGTAGCAGCTACCAAGCTATCAAAGAGCACGAGAGGAATTAGGCATGGCTGTCCTGGGCCCCTGGGGTGGGGAGACTTCGTCTAGCAGTGCCTCCTGATTCCCATGGATCTCCAGAGAAGGATGTCTCTTCGGTGGTCCCTGAAATGCCACTGGGAAACTACCATGGTTTCACACCAAAAGGAACCAAAGAGCTGGGACACCCTGTTTCATAGACAGGTGAATGGAAATCAGTCCTGCAAATCTGCCCTAATGTACATTTGCAATAGCTGCCTGTGGTTGGGAAATCAGATCTGCTTTGTGGCATCCTTGGTGGAAGATGATCTTTCTGGGACATGGCAGCCTCTCCGACAACCGTCCCATCCCTGCTGCACTCCCATGGTCCCTGTGTGTTGTGTGCAACTCAGAGTGCCTGAACATCAAACACTCTAGGCACCCATGTGACAGTCAGCAAGACATGGCCCGAGTGGCCTGAAAGACACGGTGACGCCCCCGAAATGCCAAGCTTGCACCCAAGACTTGGCTTTGACTCCCAAAGAATTAAAGTCAACATGTGTCTGGGCATCAAATCAGAGAGAACTGTCAACTCTTTCAACTTGTCAGTTCTGCGGCACTAAAATTTCCTTCTTAAAACAGTATCCAATTTCAAGTGTAAAGGAAGAGAACGGATAATACAGATGTTTCATGGAGTTTGAAGTACCAAAAGTCTGAAACGATCAGTTTTACTTTATCAATCACCTCTGAAGAGTTCAAAGCATTTTTTGTGAACATTTTCATGCAAAATTTCACAACAGCAGATGGGCAGACTCGATCCTCATTTTATAGACAGAAATGAAT
Source organism: Hippopotamus amphibius kiboko (assembly GCF_030028045.1). NCBI lineage: Eukaryota > Metazoa > Chordata > Mammalia > Artiodactyla > Hippopotamidae > Hippopotamus > Hippopotamus amphibius. The sequence continues at coordinate 43,954,980 of NC_080201.1, forward strand.
GGACGGCTAGAGGTCTACGGACTCTAAGCCTCTTTTCTTTACACATCATTCCCAAAACCCAACGGTCAAGGCCACATTTTTAAAGTAGTGTCCCTAGATGCCCAGACTGTTCTGGATCTTCCAGGACTGGAGAAGCAAACACAAAAGTCAGACTTAGGGGAAGGGTGGCTTTGTGCCCAGTGGGGGCAGTGACAAGCCAGAATGTTCTTGACCTAGAAGCAGCTGAACCAGCTCTGGCCAATCCCTGCCATGAAGCATGTGGACCTCAATGTAGCCAGATAATCTGTTTTTTAAAGAGAAGATGTAAATGTAATAGTTTCTGGATAAAATCCACTGATTTTTAAATGTTAGCTAATTTTGAAAAAAAAAAAAATCAAGCCAAATAGATCACATCTGTGAGACAGACACTTCCCAGACCAGCTGGTTTGCAACCCCAGTCCTGAGATGTAACCACTGATGTCAATTTCTATCTATGTTTAGGGGAGAGAGGAAAAAAAAAAAAGAACTATTTTGAACCACAAATGACCACGACTATATCTGCCTGCTAGGGGACCTACATCCTTTCTCTCCAGTCTGGAATATTTTCTAAGAAAGATACTCTGATGGGCTTGGGCTGTGAGCCTCTCATGTTGCCATCCCCAGACATGGTCTGAAAGGAGTGAGTAGATTTTTTAAATTTATTTTTTATTGCAGTATAGTTGAATTACAATGTTGTGTTAATTACTGCTGTACATATATACAATGGCATACTACTCAGCCATAAAAAAGAGTGAAATAGTGCCATTTGCAGCAACATGGAAGCAACTAGAGATGATCATACTAAGTGCAGTAAGTCACAAAGAGAAAAGTGAGTAGATTTTTATCCGCTTAGGAAAGAGGGCAGAATGTAGGGTTTGGAGGTCTGAGCTCTACTGCAAATAAAGCTCCTTTCTTGCTCCTTTCCAGCCTTCCATGAAAGTTTACCATTCTTGTCTGCTGTTTGATAGGATGAAAGGGGGGTGCCCCACGCCTGTGTCACTGCGGGGAGGAAACAGCCACAGGGAGAGTCTCCCAAGACTTCGATGAGAGAAGGAAGTGGGAGCAGCAAGGAACACAGGACTCCTCAGAGATGTTGGGAGGGAGGTTTCTTCAAAGGTCAGCATGACCCCTGCAGCCTGGAGGCTTGGGGTTTGGTCAGGCAGCCAATAAGCTTTGAGTCACCAAGATCAGGGCACACACCACAAGCTGCTCCATGGTGGACAAACAGGGGCTCATGTCCTGCCAAGAGTCCCAGGGTTATCAGGCTCAGGGGTGTAGGTGTTCGTGTTCCAGAAGGTGTGGCTTCTCTGTACTCAGCCACCAAACGACAAGGCTGGGAGGGCTCCACCCTGGAGGTGCCAACATGGGCACCACCTCACTACCACAGAATGAAGCCTACGGCAGGTGTGAACAAGGCATTTACTCCTTCCCTGAGCCTTGGAGGGAGCTTCCTGAACACCCAATTTGGGTGGCAGCAGAGGTGGTCTTGAGTAGATAGAACTGTCCTCAGGACCCTTCTTGGAGTGTCCCTACAGGCTTCTTAGCTAACATGTTGGTCAAACAGGAGAGCCGAGCGGGGTGATTCCTATGGCTTCCCTTGAAAATAGCTCTTTCTGCTCAAGACACTTTCAAGCTTCCAGCTACACACATCCCACTCCCCACCACCCCTCCGTCCCCTGGGGAAGTAGCCTTAACTTTCAGAGATCCAGCCTGAGTTCTTGTCGTTCAGGCCCAAGGGACATGATGTCTCCTAGCCCGGCCTGGGGACCCTGCAGGAGCATGCTTTCTTCTCGTGATTTCCAGTGGATTTTTGAGCCGCGGATCCTGAGTCACAGCGGAGAGGTGAGTTTTCCTTACATCTGCTTGGCTATGATTAATGTATGAATTGTTGGCATTGTAGGGGTTTTTTTCAGAAAAAAATAAAATAAAACAGCTGCAAAGGGAGTGTACTGTGCCCATCTGACTACCGTCATCTCACATAACCAGATCAGTTTATTTGGTTAAAGCAACGTGAACTGTAACCCTGAATAATTCATTGAACTATTGAACCACTTGGAAAATAATTGAAGCTTGAGCTTAGTTTTACATAACAGATTTAAACTGGAGGGAAATGTATTAGCAAGATCTCAACCTCTAGAAGTAGAAAAGGCAGTGAGGGAGCTGACAGTCCAGATCATAACATGCACTTGGATAAAGCATTTCTAACTGGCCACCGTCTTTGGCAATGACTTGGGAGCATCTCCCATCCCACCCCAGCTGGGCCCAACCACAGAGGGGAGGGAGCTGAAATGGTGGAGGAAGAAGGGCACTGCTAGAATGAGAGATAATCCAGCATTTAAGGAGTTTGCGGCACAGGGAAGGTCTCTCATCCACAGCATAGGCCATCTTGACAATGACCTATAATCTAAGGGTCTGCTGCAGACCACCTAGAGGCAGTTAGTTGTGCACAAATTAAACGGGCTCCACTCACAGGGAAAGGAGGTGTCAGCTCCACCTGGCTCTGTGACTTGATGAGACAACACATCTGGAGTACCGTGTGCACATCTGGGTCTGTGTGATTAGAGGGGCATTGATGAACTAAGGAAGCCAGTAATTAGTATTCAGGGTGGAGAAGGAATTTCAACCACATCCAACAGGAATCAGTTGGGAAATACACTCTTTATTCTTGTTTTAACTTTCCTTATTGTACAATTATTTTGATTTGTGTGCTATAGTAACAAAATATAGAAAATACAGGTAAGCAAAAGAGAAAGAGAAAAATCAGAAATCACAATCTCAACAGCCAGAGGTGCATATCCCTTCAAGTTTTTATATATTGCATTATATGATAAGTTGTTTAGAAAATGGAGGTTCTATCATCCCATAATCTGTTTTTTCAATTAGCAATACATACTGTTAGTACATATAACAATATATGATTTGAGTAGTCAAATATTCTTATCTGTAAAAGGTATGTACAAATTATTTTGAATAGTCACATGGCATTCCTGTACTGTCATTTACTAATTAGAGTATGTTGATTCTGATTTTCATATTTATAAACAATGATATGGGCATGCTGGTGTGATAAAAAGCAGAAAGACTTTGCACTAACAAAGCATTCTCTATGCTTTATCTTTTAATCCTCCAACTCTAGAGGAGAGATACTGCTTATTTCTCTACTTTATAGTTGAGGAAAATCAACTTAGAGATTTTAAGTAGCTAACTAGCTATGACATCCTGGGCAAGGATCAGAGCTGGAATTTAAACCCAGGTCTGTCTGATGCTGCAGCCAAGATTTGTAATTACCACAATCTACTGCTGTCTACACACATCTATCACAATTTTTCTGACTACTTCTTTAGGTTAAATGCCTGAATGTGAGACAGGCTGGGACGTGGGACCTAGGACCGTTTGCTGCAACGCTTGCACCTGGACAAATATCTCCTTGAGCGATAATATACAAAGAAACTATAAGGGACTAAAAATAACTGCACGCATGCACAGTTGGGGCAAATTATGGACAAGATACAAAAAAAAGACCAAAAAGCCCAACTGCTGCTTCTGAAGATCTGGGCTCAAAAACAGGGTGTAGGGAGCATAAGCAGGGTACCACGCACACCCCCTGTGCACACCACCACCAAAGGGGTGGGCAAACCACCTAAGCCACTCCTCTGGCCCAACCCCTGGACACACCCCCAGCCTCACCCCACATAAGGAACCAGCTCGCCCCACCTCAGGGGCTGAGCCAGCAAGGGAACCCGCTATTTGTTCTCACTCCCCGCTGCTGCAGCAGGGGCCCCAGGAAAGCCCTGCCTGAATTTCTTGTCTGGCCTCTGGTCAATTTCTATTGATTAAGTAGGCCAAGAACCCTGGTTGGTAACAAATGTAGACTTACTGGGACAAAGGAAATCAGAACTTTTATATCTAGGAAACAGAAAAAATCGCCACTGAGTTCAGAGATGGGCGGGCTCATGGCTGATTCATTCTGGGCCCATCCACCTGGCCCAGTGGGAGCTGAGAGGCTAAGGGTGGCTCACAAGTGCTCTGAAATGGAAGGGTCTCCCTTGTGAGACAGGAAGCAACCAAGAGCATCCCAGCGGAGTGTGCAGCAGTCCCTGGTAGAGATGCCATCCTTGGGCCAGAGACTGAAAAAGAAAACCCGGCAACCTCTTCCATCCTCCCATTCTATGATACCACAGCCCACTGGCTGTCCTGGTCCTACGTTACGATATAAAATTGGGGGAGTCTTTATTTACATGCCATAGTTCCCAAAGCAGTGTTTCAAAACTATTTCTATAAAAGAAAAGTCATCTTTGATCTCTAAAAATGAATGGGGGTAGGCGGTGGAGGAGGAAGGCATGTACTCGTATATGGAAATATGTTCAATTGGAGCAAAATGCAAAACCGGCTTCTGTTTCCAATTATGAGCCTTTGTTCCCTGGCAGTGGCCGGCCTGCACCTTGCCTGCTGCCGGGCCTCATGTTACTTGCGGGAGCCACGCATAATTATGACTTAATATGTATGTTCACCTGAAGAAAGCTGTGATGTGGGCACCAAAAGAGATGCAGACCGCTTAGCCTAAGTTGGCCTTTTCTCCCTTCTATTCTAATAGATCTTTTTTTTTTTTTCTTTTTGTCACTCAAAATGAGTGTCTGATGTACTAGCATAAATTGTTAAAAGCAGTTTTAGGTAAAGGAAGAGAGAGTAAAGTGGAGTTTTTTTTCACAAAAGCCAACCTCAATTTATGTCAAAGAGGGTTAAAAGACCTTGGGATTAAAGCAATAAACTTGATGCTGTCAAAGCTAAAACCCGCTAACAATTTAGTGCCAAACGCATGTTGTTCAATATCATTTCATATTATATTATGTCACAAAGAGCTGACGGTTCGGCATCACCCTGACAAGGCTGATTTACTCTGAAGAATTCATCGACATTTTGCACAGTCAAAGCTGACTTCATTGTGTTTGGATGGACGGTGGGAAATGTCTCTGTGCTCGAGTTTGAATATTAGTCTGAAAACCATTCTCAGATTAAAGATTCAGGAGACCATGCATCCTTGGCTTGGCAAAGCCAGGTCTTTGAAAGGTAGGAATAGACTTTTCATGGCTCTCACTGACAGAGTATTTAGACCAAAGACTTTAATAAAAATCAACAGAGGCTAAATTAGATTTTGGGGACATCCCCTAAAGTATATGAATTGTTAACCAATTCTCTGGAAGAAGAGAATCATACAAGAAGATCTTCCCTCAACCACACATAAATCATATATAAACTCCTTAAGAGATGTTAATCACCTTGTTTCCTCAATTGTGTGTATTCACAATTCCCTTTGCCTATATTCTTTTACCAGTAAAAAAGGCATAGGTGTAGTGAGTGACATGTCAGGGTGTCTCCCGATTCAGAGGTCATGGGACAATGGACAAAGTCAGTGAGACAAAAGATTCTTCTTGGGACAATCACAGAGGAAAGAAACGCACCTGACAATGCATATTACAATGCCTTGAAGAGTATCACTCAGGCTAGTTTTAAAATCAAATAAATAAATATTCCATATAAAGTGACTTGTATAAATGTCTACCACATATGAAACATACATCGCTATTTATATACTTAGGTCTGTAAAACTATGCAGCAAAATATTGAGTGGTTATTTCTGGGTGGTGATATGAGGGGTAACAGGTGATTTTTTTTATCTTTATGGGTATTCTCAAATTTTCTTAAAATGTGCATTACTTACTTTTGTTTTAAAAGGAAACCAAAAAAATCATAAAACTATACAAAAGTAATTTATTGTCCAAGGCTATACCACAGTGAATGTCTTTGTAAAGTATGGTCTTATTCTTTGAATCAGCACAAGGCATCCCTAACTTAACAGACTCTAAAACTGAAGTTTTCACACATTGCTTTCCCTAATGTCTGGCCTATACAGTGGTCAGCTCGATAACCTGCGGGAGGGAACTGATGAAAATGCTGCCCAATTACGCGTCTGGGCCCACCTCTGCCACCAAAGGATGCTGAAAGGCCTTGACGGGTGGTCAGAACAATTCCAGGTGACAGTCAGAACTGAAGGGTCCCAGAAAAGGGAGGCGTGTGTGCACGCGCACAAGCGTGTGTGTGTTTGTTGTCTCTTCTACATCCGGGAAAAGAGACTCACCTCAGCCTTGCCCAGATTCTCTCTCTCAGGCCTCAGATGCACCATCTCATCTTTGTGTCCCATTTCCTGACCCACACTGTAATTTTCTCCCATCTGTCTTTAATCCATCTTCTACCAGATATTTAGATACTCTTTTCTCTAAGCTTTCGCCTTTCTCCACAGTCCAAGGCAAAGCATATTCTATCCTGGCCCAAACTATCTACTTTCTTCCTCCTTAATCCACCCTTGAATATTCCCCTGCCCACATCCAAGCCTTTAGCACAAGGAAGTGGGGGTGCTCAAGGAGGGAGGGACATCTTGTTGCCCCTGCCTTCTCACTCGGGGGGCCACTTCCCCGTCAGCACCCTCTTCAGGGAGCCCTGCACATCAGGGTTCCAGAGGCTGTAGATGACTGGGTTCAGCAAGGGGCTGAGGATAGTACTGAGGATCCCAATGCCTTCGTCCTTGTCTGAGACTGACACTGTGCCCAGACACATGTAGCTGAAGAAGCCAGTTTCAAAAAAGATGCAGACCACAGTGAGGTGGGAGCCACACATGGAGAAGACAAGGCCACTTTCTAAGCAGAATAGTTTTCCTCCCCAAACATTAAGTTGATAAAAGATGCTATGTGTGCAAAGCACCAAGGTGCCCAGAGAGCAGGAAACTGCTTGGTCCAACACAGCTACGTGGGGTCAGTTTCCCACTCTGTGTGATTGGCATCAGGGTATGTTCTGGGTCTGCCTTGCAGGGTTGACATGGAATCCGATAGCCTAAGGTATGTGCTGGGTACCTATTGTGCCAGGTGGGGGTGGCACAGTGGAATGAGATGTTACCCCTGAACCCTAGGGGTTCCCAATCTAAGGATGAGCTACAACCAAGGTCCAGATGTGAAAGGGATCAAAGAGAGGCAAAAGCAAGTGGGGGTGCAGACCCATGACTTTTCGGGGGGAATACCAAGGAGGGTTCGTGGCGGAAGTTGCAGTGGAAGTATGCTTTGGAAGATGAGGAAGCAACTACCTTTGAAACACTTTGATGTGCAAGGCAATTGCGGTTAGGAGATGAACAGAGAAGGTAACCCCTAATGAAACAGGGTGCTTGGAGAGCTTGGTTACTCTGCTTTTCTCTTATGCAGCCCTCAAATGAGGCAGAATAATCTCCTACCCTGTAGGAATTCCACACGGCTGTGGAGATTGCAGTTAAACTGTCCCCAGCCCTCTCTCTCCCAGGAGAAGCAACCCCTAAGGCTCAAGGTCATCTCTCATTTGCACCTTGATTCCTGTTGCTTTGACTGTGCTTCTGTTCTAAGGCCCTCTGTTTCCAAAAAACTAATCCTGCATCTGCCACCATGGCTTCTCCACCTGACTTCCAGTAAGTCCTGCCCACATTCTGGCCAATCCTACCTCTGGGGGCACCTGAGGCTCTTGACTGCCAGGGGAGGATACCAGGATGAGAACAGTGCCACAGTGGGACAGGCAGTTCAGAAGGATGTAGACATGGCCATCCTCACTGACCACTATATCCTGCTGGGCACTCTGTGAGGAACACAGCTCCAGGACCAGAAACTGCCCTCCAGGCATTCCTGGGCAGAAAATAATTGGCAACAAATCTACAGCTGGGATACACAGAGAAGGGGCATCCAAGCCAGGGTCAGAGAAAGGTGCTTAGGTGAGGAGACATCTGACCTGGGTGTCCATAGTGAACCTGCAAAGCCAAGCCCAGAGGGGGAAGCAGTCAGAGAATTCTAAAGAAGAATTGATGGGATTGTCTTGTGGGGGAGGGATGGAAAATAGAATTGGAAAGGCGGGGATAGGGTCCATATAGCCTGAGATGTTTTAGGGAATCTGGCCTTGAATCTCTCAGTACCCTGAGTCATTGAGGCTCTGGGCAGGGTTAAGTGCACAGTCAATTTGTTGGATTGGAGAGTGATATCTCACTGTAGTTTTGATTTGCATTTCCCTAATAACTAATGGTGTTGAGCATCTTTTAATATGCTTATCAATCATTTACATATCTTCTTCGGAGAAATGTCTATTTACTTAGATCCTTTGCCTGTTTTTAATTGGGTTATCTTCTTATTATTGAATTTTAATGGCTTTTTATATATTTTGGATACAAGTCCCTTTGAAACCAAGCAGGATCCAGTGGGACCTTCCAGGGGAAGGTGTGTTTCCTTCGTCTTATTTATAGAAAAACTTTAGCCTCCTAATCTTTCCTTGAGTTCCTAAGAAAAAATTTAATCAGTTAATAATTAGAGAAGTGAGAAAATACAGAAATAAAGGAAAGCAGTCAAGCAAGATAAAATAATAATAGCTTAACCATGAAACAAAGTCAGGGACCCTTAGTTCCTCCTCACAGGCTGTAGACAATATCCTGAGACATACCCTTGAGTGGTTTTGCAGAAACGAGACCATGCCCCCCACCACCAGGTGGAGGAAGTTGACTACATACTGACCCCGGGCCACCTGGAATCAGAAAACTGATGATGGAGATTGCCAAAATACCACCATGTTTCCTCACCACAATCAGAAGAATGTCCAGGAGCGATCACACACTCCGTATCTCTCACTTCTAATGTTTCCTTGAAAAAGCCTTCCCTGAAAGCCATCAGGAGTGTGGGTCTTTTGAACTTTATCTGCCTGTTCTTCTTGCTTGGTGCCCTGCAATAAACGCTGCACTATTCTTCACCATAAGCCAGTGTCAGCAGATTGGCTTTGCTGTGCATCGGGCAGGCAGACCCAAGTTCGGTTGGCAACACCTTATCAGATATGGGATTTACAAACACTCTCTTCCATTCATATTTCATCTCAACAATTGATACAACCTCTCACTGGTCTCCTTCCTTTTTCTCTTGCTCCCCTACAACCCAGGAGCCAGTGCAATCTTTTAAAACATAAATCAGGTTATATTTCTCCACGCAATATGATCTTTTAAAAAGGCAGCTCTGCTCAAGTCACTCCCCTGCATAAAAAATAGGTGTTCAGGAAATAAACTCTTTCTCTGGCTTCCCATCACGATCGGGATAAACTGCAAGGTTCTTTCCCTGGCCTGTAAGGCCCTCAATGATAGTGCCTTTACCTGCGTCTCCACTTCCCTTCCCGTCTCTCCCTGCACCCTCACCACCCCCAACACACTAACTTGGGTTCAAATTCCCCAAGCGCCTTCCCTCCCTGTGCCCTTTGTATTCCAGAAGCTTCCTCTCTCCTCTTACCCTGGCCAACCACTTCCCACCTGTATCAGGTTAAGTGTCACTTCCCTGGGGAGAACATCATGGATTCTCCACTCTAAGTTAGGTCCCTTTGAACACAAGAAGGGCAGCGCCCCTCAAACTTATCACACTTTGATTAGAGGAATTATTGATTGATTGATGGCTGTTAGACTAAAAGCTGCAGAAGGACAGGGCTTGATTGTTTTGTGTCCAGCACCCAACAGTGTCTGCAGAGGAAAGTGACAGGATTCGGGTCCTCTCCAGGCACCAGGGGTCTGATGGAGGAGCTGAGGCCAAAAGCCCCCTCTCTCACAGTGCCCCATCTTTCCAGGTGAAGGCAAACCCAAGAAAGCTTATTTTAAAAGAGCACTTGCTATATTTCTGTTCTGTTCTATATGATCTGCACACCATTTTTCTCAACAGATTTGGAAATCACAAATTTACAGTTTCACCCAAAGTCCTTGCTGACCTTTGGTGTTTAAAAAATTGCCGTCACAATCACTCCACAATTCATTAGTAATCCATCAGCCTTTGGTTTCTCTTAAAGAACAAAGGACCACGTTTCCTACAATTTGGGAAAGATCCATTGCCTTTGGGTTTTTTTTTTTTTTAAGTTTTATTTTAAGAATGACTTTCTAAGAGGCCTTCGAAGTATAAAGTAGCCACCCTACTGTTCTTGTGAATTTTCACCTGGGATCTGACAGGAGTCAGGGACAGAGCTGAAAGGGACTTGAGTTGTCATCCTGGATAGGAAATAGGTCCAGAAGGCCACCAAGGTTCACACAGACATTTTGTGATGGAACTGGACCACAGCCAGGTCCCTGGATACCCATTCATGCTCCTCCTCCATTCACCCTTCACTTGGAAATGGTACCCTCATTTTCTAATTTTGTCTTAGAAATTCCCTTTTCCAATTCTCTTGGCCTTTTTCTTTAAGTTGCCCCATACCAAGCTCAGAAGTGGATCAAGTGACCATATTTCAGGCAACCAGCACCTCACATTCATCTGTCCATAATGATTGGTTTAGAATTAGGCATGTGACCCAGTTAGAGCTAACAAGATGTAAGCAGATTGTCTGTGGGAATGCTGGTCAGAGGCTCTCGTTCTACCCCAGGCTACACTTGAGGGTGGGTGCAGAAGCTGGAGCTGCTGCAGCCATCCTGTTACCAGAGCTGAGAGATGGACAGCGCTCTGCCTGAGAACCCTGTTCCTGCCCTGAGGCAGCTGGGCCTGCAAGCAGCACTGCTGCTATTCTTTTAGTAGTGAATGCTGGGGAATTCCCATTATTTCAGGTTCCTGTCCCTTGCCCAGGAAGCATCCTGCTGAATAGTCTACCTGTTCCCACCCCTTATTTCCACGTCTCCCTCCAGGACTGGGACTCAGCTGCAGGTCATGCAGCCACATGTATGTAGAGGGCTCTCCACCAAAATGGCCTAAGCATCTGCAGCCTGCTATGGGCTTGCTGCCCCACCTCAGCCACGACAACCTTAGGCTTCTTCAGCCATCTGTCTCTCAGCTGGAGTGCTCTTGCATTTGGGGGACTGATTCTTCTTCCTATGTGTGGTCCCACGTGTGACAATCTGTTTAACAGTCTGCCACCCCTGCCTCATCACTGTGACAATCTTCAACCCCCACCCCACACACATCCTCTGGGATCACTGGGACTTGGGACCTGCACACTCCCCCACCCCACGCCCTCCAGCCCTGCCCTCATTCACAGGGGAGCAGGAGAGCGTCTGGCCCCAGGCTCACTCCATCCCATGACTGTACCTCCCTACATCTCACTTCCTCTGATCTCCGTAGGTCAAAGGAGGACACAGACACTTGCCTCTGTGTTGTCAGAGCCCCCTCCCCGAGGCTGTGAAAAGAGGCATTTATTCTCCCGGCAACATCCACTGACAGTGCTGCCCAAGTGGCTGGTCCCCATCTCCTGCTGGAGGCTCTTCAACCACTTAACATGGTTTTTCAATTTCCACTGCTCATGCCTATACATCTCCATCTCAGTGAATGGATTGCCATGGGAACTTTCCTCTCCAAAATTCTGATGAATGGCATTTTTACTCTGGAATGATCCCTAAGTTAAAGTGAGATTCACCAATATTCATTTTGTGATAATGGCATAGAGAACCAGATCAAAAATTCATGACAAGCACACTCTGCACCATTCTCCCCCTTGAATGTAGGCAGAGCAAATGTCTGATTCTATGTATATGCGTGTACACATACCCGTCATGGCACATCTACATGTATGCAGTGCACGTGTGCATGCACGGTCCCCCCACATATAGCCCGTGGTGCACCCCATCCCTCAGGCTCGGTCCAGTGGCATTGCAGGAAACAACCATCCCAGGGACAGGCTGGGTGACAGGCTTTCTCAGTCAAAAGGAAGGCAGATATGCAGAAGGCAGATGTGCAGACTTTGGAGGAAGAGAAGAGACAGTAGTGGGTGGCTGGTGTCTCCCATCTACCTCCAGCTAGGAGGGAATTCATCAATTCCGTTGCTCATCCAAACACAGGGTGCGATGCTGGTGGGGAGCAAACACAGCCTGGGTGCCTATTCTCTCTCTCATGCAGGGAAGCAGGGAGGATGGAGCATGGGCTGGGCTTGGGTACCAGGACTGTATCAGTGGGAGCTCAAGGCTCACAGCCGGTCCCAGGCAAAGGAGTACAGTGAGCTCCAGAGAACTCTCCCAGGGTCTTAGGTGAGTCAAGAGCATTTGCTGAAATGAAGAAGACTCTTTACAAGTCACAAAAAAGATCCTTGCTCCTCACTCCCATGGGTAGCAAGAGACAACCTCTCCATTTCACAAACCCCGAAGCCCCCTCTCTGGCCACCCATGAATCTTTCTTCTTTGTGTCCTGCCCCACGCGACCGCCCACACCAACCCCACCCCAGGAACATTCCCGTTTATTTCTTCCTTTGCTAGCCTTATGTCTCTAATCTGTTTTTATTTTCTCATTACCACGCCTAGGAACACTGATGCAATGTGAATAGGGAGTTAGGGACCGCATCCCACTTTTCTGACCATCTTCCAGCCATTATAATTCATCATCGCCTATTGGCAAGCAGCCACCGCACTCCATGGCAATGAGGCAAGTAAGGCACAGAGTGGCAGTGGCATGAAAACATTTGGTTTCTGTTTTTTACTAGATATATAATTTTTTTTCCTTTCTTCTTCCTTTTGACCCACAGGAAAGAGGACCCTAAATCTGCACACCTTGCCTCTTCATAAATCTTCTGTCTCTAATTGTGCCTCCGGGGTCTCTCTTGGCCAGGCTTTCAGAGGAAATGCTACCTGGTCTTCCAAGGTTTGGTTTATCACCTCGGCTGCTTCCTGCCAGGTTTGCTCTGTCATGAGAGTCTTGTCTTTAAAGACTTGAGTTCTTGACTGTGAGGAAGTAGAGTTGCGATAATCAGAGCTGCGGCTTTTTGTTTATACACATATATACATATATATTTGTATATATACAAGACACATAACTGTCCTCTTCCGCTTTCCTGAAATACTCCTCAATGAAGATTTTCATGCACGCTGCTGGTGCCCCGGGACTGCATGGATGGGTTTCTGAGCACTGTTGACCCAGTGTGGAGCACAGAGGAATGTTCATGGAATGTTCATGAATGGTGAGTTACCACCAGCGCCTCCCCTCCCTAGAGGAGACCCCTGCCCTGAAGCGACACCCACCCTCATCTCCGTGCCCGAGCGTGCGGGTCCCAATCCCTTCAAGGACAAAAGGTGGGGGGGCGAGGCTTTGCTATTTCCAATTCCAAAAATATTGAGGATAAAGTTGATACATTCTTAAGGAGGGAAAAAAAAAGAAGAAAGTAGAGGAGAGTCTTGGCTAGAGCAGAGGGAATAGGTGAGGCATTGAGGGATAAGGGTACCTCCACGGGAACAGAAGCCCTTATAAGGAAAGTCTCTGTCATGGGGAGGGGAGCCATGGGCAGAGCAGTCCTTAGAATCTCAGCCAAAAGAAAGAAAAAAGAATCTCAGAGGTCAAATTTCCGGGAGGGAGAAATTAGGAGGATAGGATTAACAGATACAAACTACTATACATAAAATAGATAAGCAACAAGGATTTACTGCATAGCACCGGGTATATTCAACATCTTGTAATAACTTATAATGGAATATAATATAAAAGAAATGACTGACTCACTTTACTGTACCCCTGAAACTAAGATAATATTGTTAATCAACTATACTTCAATAAATGAATAAAATAATAAAATAAAATAAAATAAAATAAAATAAAATAGAATAAAATGACCCTGTCTCACTCCCCAGCTCAGAGATTTTGAAACATAGGTATAGGGAAACCCACTGTCTAGTGGATTCCACCTCCTACCCCAACCTCCAGCTGAGCATCCTCAAGTGCGGTAAAAGTGTACTGCAGATGCACAGAGTGAGAAAACAAAGTTGAAACCCCCAAAGTCAGACTCAGGGTGACTCTGTGAGATATTGGAAATAATCCCCAACCACAGTATCCATGTTCTCACCTTTAAAACAGAGGCCGGTGGACTAGGGTTGCCCCATAAAATATAGGACACTTAGCTAAATTTGAATTTCAGATAAGCAAGAATAATTCTTCAGTATAGATATGTTCCAAATATTTCATGGGACATGCATACACTAAGAATTTACTAGCTGTTTACTTGAAGTTCAATTTTAGTTGGACATTTTGTTTGTTTTTTGTTTGTTTTTTCAAGGTCAGGCAAAATTTCCAACACTTCTTTGAGCTCTGCCATTCTCTGCTTTCTATCTCCACCCTAGAGAGAGTGGGAGGAGAGAGCCATGGCACCATGGGTAAGGGGGAGACACACACAAGATGAGAAATGTTCTTGTATCAGTGCTGTCCACTGTGAGGAAGGCAAGCACAGAGACAAAAGAGGGATGGATTTGGGATAAGCAGCAGATGCAAACTCTTATGTATAAGATGAATAAACAATGAAGACCTACTATGAGCACGGGAAGCTATATTCAATATCCTATGATATTGGAAAAGAATATGAAAAAGAATGTGTATTATACATATATTTAAAAACACTGAATCACTTTTAACAAAATATTGTAAATCAACTACACTTCAATAAAATTAAAAAAAAAAAGTGAGTCAAGATTTGTTAAAAACACCCAGGTCATCGGCAGTAGCTCTGACCCACTGGGTCTGGACACCCCAACCTGCAGAGTCTGGACCACCCGATGTCAGGGAGCAACCGGGAAACACTAATTCATAGTTAAAAGGATAAAATTCAGTGTAATCACTCTTGGTAACCCCAGAAACTGACACTTACACCAGATGGGGAAAAAAAGGCTAATACTCTGTGTGACAAATTGTATTCATTTTTTTTTTTTGGTCTAAACCACTAATTATTTTATCGGTATGAAATTCCTCTATTATTTTCACTGCTGGAAAATCATAGGGTGGTAAGTGCTGCTGGTACCTGTCACAGACAAGGCGTAAACAATGCAAGACAATAAAACCTCACAGAGCACAGCACGCACAATAGTGGCTTGTCGGGCTCACCAATAAAACAAAACATCAAAGCAAAAAACATTAACCAAAAGTAGCCTGCAAAAGAGAATGTGACAAGTGAGTTTGAAGAAATTCCTAACATCCCTGGACAACAGACTTCATGGACAAGGGAGAGTTGGGGGAAGGTCCTGGAGAAGGAGGCTGACAAGAAGCTGTTAGGATGGAAATGAGCTGCTCACATGATGGGAAGCACCATTCTGCACATCTGGTTAACACTTTAAAGTTTACAAATTGTTCATCAGTCTTCCTCCTCAACTGCACAGAAAAGGACAAAACCCTGCTAGTCTCCAGGAAATGACTCTTGGAGAAGTCTGTGATTTGACCAAGGGTACTAAGATTTAGGGCAGAGGTGGTAAATATATATAAAACAGAGACCAAAAATCTGTATAAAAGTAGCTCATGGAGTACACAATCTAGTTGGAGGAATACCCGTGTATCAAATCGCCACACTGATGAATGTCTAATTGCAAATGGAGTTAAAGACTAGGACTCAGCTCCTTGGAAGCATGTGGCAGGGAGAATCTGACTTAGATGGGGGTGACATGGAGCTGAGCTTAGAGGCAAATAGGGTGGGGTCCTGGGCAAATTCTGGTGGCTCATGTGGGGTGAAACAAGGAGGTGAAATGGCAAGGAAAATTTGGGGGCAAGATGGGGCGGGTCAGCAGGGCCCAGATCGTTCAGGGCCTGAAGGCCATGCTAAGAGTTTGAGAATTCATGGAATGAGGTCAAGCACACGAACGATAGCTCCTTTTTCAGGGTTTTTGCAATGCTGTCTTCTCCACCTCACCACCACGATCCAGGCTCCGGAGAATCACCTTCATTCATTCCAAGAGTTTAGGAGTTTTGTGGGTCTTCAAAAGAGGGTTTGCTATCAAGGGGTGAGTCAGATGCAACTTATCAAAGCCTCAGTTGAAAGTGTGCCTCTCTTGTTGGTGGTCAACAGGCAATGCTGACCGCAGTGGGGCAGAAGACTTAGTGGATGCTGACCACTGGGAAGATGGCTCTCTAGGTCCTCTTCGGGTTGGCACAGCTTTGGTCCTGGCTCATGTAGAGACTGGAGGGCCTCTTGGTCATCAGTCATGAGTATGGATTGTGTAAGAGGAGCCTGAGCACCCTCTGTTCCACACTCCTGGGCCCTGAAGTTCTGGTCCCTTTGTCCCAAGCCTCAACCATCTCTCTTTCTTTTCCTACAAGCCCTTCATCTCCACCCATACACTCCATCTTGAGAATTCTTTTCAGGTTGGGATATGGGAAATTTTTCTTTTATTTATAGGAATTCTTCCAAATCTATTGCCTATCGTCTATGCACATAACTCCTTCCCATTCCTCCAAGGCCTGACTTTGGATTCTCAAGAACTAGAATATTTTTCTCTGTATTCTGCTCTGTGTGTTATTTTTTTCCCTGAAGCATTGAATGTGAAACTCCTGGCTGAATGGGTTAAAGTTAGGGGGGAGAAGGAAATAATGTTATTCTATCACAATAAGTTTTCCATTTGCAAAGATCACTCTGGACACATCATGGGAAACAGTGAAGTAAAGGTAGGTTAGTTGATAGTTACTGTATAGTCTACTAAAATGAGATGGCCATGTCCTGGGATGATTTCACTGGCCGTGAAGAGTCTAGGTTCCATACAGATTAGGAGACAAGGCATTGAGACTTGGCAATATTTTGGATATGGAGACCAGGGAGAAAGAGTTTTCAAGGAAAACCTAAATTCTCTTTTATAGCTGGATGGGGTAGGGGTGACTTCCCTGGAAATGGGAAACTAGAGTTGAGGGTCAGGTCTGGGAAGAAAAGTCATACATTTTTTCGTTTGAACACACTGAGTTTAGAATGCATTTGAACTATTTAAGTAAAGATGGAAACTAGCCAGAAATCTGAATCCAGTGCTTGGCAGAGAGGTATTCATTGAAGATAAGAACATGGAAGCTCTAGGTATAAATATACATGGTAAGAGAAATGATAAAGGAGGTTACCCAAGGGGAAAATGAGGAGTAGGAAACATCTTGGACAACTCTGGTATCTCACAGTTGAAGAGAAGAGAATGAGCCTGGAAAGAGACTGAAAAGGAGATTGTAGAATAATATAAAGAGAACCAAGAAGGTATGCCACGACGGAATCCAAAGGAAGAAATGGTTTCGATGATGTAGCTGTGGTCACCAGCGCCCAAAGCTGCTCAGGGTCAAGGAAGTAAAGAATTCAAAGCAGCCATTGCATTTAGGAACATGGAGGTCATTGATGAACAAATATCACTGTTGGTAGAGTGATAAGGGTGGAAGCCAATGACATGAACTTCATTGTGAATGGCAGGAGAGGGGATGAGGAAAGAGGAACAAAATAATACAGGTGGCACAGAGCATTCTTTGCAAAATAGAGGCTATTCTCTCCTCTGGTTTGTCTATGGCTGGGACAATAGCAATAGGGTAGCAACTGATGGGAGATTTAGAATCCAGGGAGATGCGTTTTATGTGCTTGCTTGTTTGCTTGTTTTAAGATAGGAATTTTGAGTACCTTCACAGACAGTGGGAAGGTCCCAGTAGGGGAAAGAGTAGTTGTAGAGATAAGAAAGAGAAGGAATAACTAGTAAATAGCATTGGGTTCATGTAAAGGCAGCTGGGATGATACCCAAAGTTTTGGTGGTGATGGGAGAGAGAATCCACCTCAGAGAGGAGGGGGAGCATCCTCCATCCCACAGTAGAGGAGGGAGGACAGAGAGGGGGAGGATCTGTGCAGGGGTAGGGGACTTAGGACTTGGCTTTAGGATGTATCGCCCCTGTGTGATGTTTTCTACATTCTCAGAAAGAGGTGCCATCTGCTGAGAGGGGTACGTCAAACACTTGAAGGGAGTAGGCATGCTTTGAAATATGTCTCTAAGGATGAGACAGCAAGTTAATCTGAGAGATGTGGCAGAAGAGCCTAGCATGTTTGAGAGACCTCCTAGGGTTGGTGATCATGGGTTTCGAGTAGAAATAGAGAAGCTTGTGATCCAAGAATGGAATCTTTTTTTTTTTTTTTTTGGCCACACTGTGCAGCTTTGGGATTCTAGTTCCCTGACCAGGGATTAAACCCAGGCCCTCGGCGGTGAAAGCACGAATTCCTAACCACCAGACCACCCGGGAAGTCCCAAAAATGGAATGGTTGAATTGGCCTTCATCTGTTCAAAGTATAGAGGCATGTTCATGCCTGATTCATGTAAACCTTATTAGTCTAAATAAGATGAACATATCGTAAATGGTTACACATAGCTATTTCCATCTCCCCAACTGACACAGGTGCTCTTTGAGACTATAACTTCCCTGTCATTTGTCCTGTCCTTCTTCACCTCTCTTCCTACAGTTTCGGGTGGAGAGCATGTCAATGGCATGCAAAGAAAAAGATGAAGTAAAGCTTGTGAAAGCACTGTGAAAGTTGGCAATGTGCAAGGCAACACTGAATATTGACATTATTACTGCATCAATAGCGACAAGCCTAATATGGATGGTATTAATAATGTGCTTTCTGGGTGTTTTGATATTTTTTCAAAGTTCATCCATACACAGCACTTTATTTGCTTGTAAAATCACTAATGAGGTGGGAATTATTATTTTCAGTCCAGGAAAAAGGGGTGGCCAGTTGAAGGTCAGGAGCAAGGGTGTATCAGACTGAAGGTGGAATCCAGGACTTGGGACCCCAAGAAGGGACCTTGTTCCATTCATGCCCAAGGATGCTCAAACTTGTGGATTAATCAGCCTCAGAGTTCAGACTAAGAATGAATCTCCAGACTCACTTTTTTAGATGCAGAGCTTGGTTTTCAGACTTCCAGGCACACACCTGGCCACACCTGCAAGACACATCTGCAACGCACAGAGGTCTGGCCAAAGACTACAAAGAACATCCTTCCACAGCTTCCCTACCTCCTGCAAGTTGAAACTGCTGTGGATCATATTTGTCTAAAGTTTTTTCTTCATCTAATGATTTTGGGACAACTGTGATGGAACAACAGCCCTGCCTGAGGGAAAGGACATTTTCCTGCATTTGCAGAGGCCAGAACCACATAGGCAATGCCTGGCCATAGTCTATGAATCTAAAACTAATCTCAGAGAGCCTGAGGCTGGTCAAAGGAACCCAGTAAATGCATTCTTTTTCCATGAGCTTCAAATGAAATGCATTGTCCACACAAGACTCCCCACACACCTCCCATGTGCATTCATGTTTTGCCAATATTAGCAAAGAAAGAAATATCCAAATAACTTTGACAGAAAGACAGAAAAAGTTCTCTGGCGGTTCCAGGGATAAAACATAGTGAAACCACTATTGCACAACCTGGAACAAAATTCCAAGGACTTGACAGGTCTATTTTTCAGAGATGAGTTAGGAGGAGGGTATGCACTTAGAAATTGGGACATTGATGTTGAACGGGGAACACAGGTCTTGTTCGCCTTCCAAAGAACTCTTTTTTTCTTTTGTCAGTGCGACTCTGGGAATCCATATTGTGCTTTGGAAGATGTTCCTGGGTTTCAGGGGGAAATTAGTCGCATGCATTCTAAGCTAGGATATGGCTGAGTCTATTCCCTTTCTTCAATGTCTGAGAAATATCGAGAGGATCTATTAAGCTAAAGGACTCATGTTAATGCAACATTAGAGAACTTAATTAGAGCCCAGCATTCAGGAAAATCATTTTCAGCTTCACATATGCTACATTGCACATGTAATATGTTGTATTTGATGTTATTTGTCATTTATTAAATGTATCTGCTAATATGAAGTGTTCTGTTTCCCGACTATACGGTGTTAAAATGTTTAATCTCAGTTTACACTCACACCAAGGAAACCTGATTTTCCCAAGCCCCTCTTGAGCCAAGGCTGAGGGTCAAAGGAGCTTTAAAATTCTACTTATTCATTGCCTAAGGCTATGAAATATGTCAGGGAGATCATAACTGAATCAGACAGTCTCTGCCTTCCAGAAGCTTATAGTTCAGTGGGGAGAAAGAGACACACAGAACTAATTAAATACACGATACCAAATACAATAATATGGTTGTATCAAATGCATCAAGGAACACAAGAGAAAAGACAAGATTCATCTTGATGAGGGTGGGGGTTGGAAAAGACTTGTAGGGTAGGCAGCATATAAGCTGGGCATATGGAGTAGCGATTCTGATTCAAACAGAAGAAGAAATAAATGAGGAACAATCCTCGGCATTTTTTAAAAGATTATCAAAGTGAGGTTCTTATGGGTTTGATGTCACTTGAGATGCCAACTTGATACGTATCAGAAGACCCAGCTGAGTGGGAGACTAATCCCCGTGTACAAAGAATATGCAGTGGGCATAAAGGAAAATGTGTTTCTCAACTCCTAATTTCATCATTTAGAGAGTGATAGGAAAGAGTCTTGAGAGAAGAGAGTGAAAAGATTTATAAAGAGACTTTCTTCTCCAATAGTTGTTACTCTAGAGTGAGTCCCATTCCATCTCCCCCCTGACCTCCCTTCACCTGAGAGGACACAGCCTCAGGCCTGCTGTCACTTTCATCCAGGGGCAGAGAAAAAATATTCCCACTGAATAAAGTTTAAAGAGATGGTATTTAACAAAAGATAAAGTTGCCTTTTGATTATGTCACAAAGCATGCTTGTTTATGACACCAGTTACATAGGACAATATAAAACTTGTATTGACATTTAAGAATGTGCAGTAACATTGTAGGTGATGGTTTACTTAACAATTTTCCTCAGGTGTCCATTACTCAACTTTTTAAGGCCTTGTTTTTCCTATTTACAATGTCTCAGTAAACATGGTTGGTTACATCTCCTCATGCTGATTTCTAATGCCACCCTATGACAAATCCTAGAAGTCCAATAACAGGGGCAAAATTTTCTCTTTGCCCTCCATATTGGTTGACTCTCTTTAAACTATTTAAATACTCTTTATTTTTTTTTTCTATTAGATGGTTTGAATTTTCTTATTGATTTATAAACATTCTCTTGTATTTTGTATTTTGAGATCCTCATCATATTTGATGTAAATATTTTCTCCCAGTGTTACCTTTCACTTGAGATGTTTCCTGAGTCTATACATTTTTAAAGTTTTGGTGATTTCAAATTTACCCATCTTTTCTTTTCTATTTTTTTAAGTAATTGAACTAAATTCTATCATTCTTTTTGACATGCTTACAATTTTATTTCTGTGTGTGCATGTGTGTTTAGGTTTTTAATATATCTTAAATTCATTTTGTGAGTTTTATAAGTTAGACACCTAACATGTAGGACCAGTTCTCCCAATTTCTTCAACACCCCTTTCTATCTGCACTGATTTCAAACATTAGAGTATTTCATAACTCCAACATATACAATAATCTGTTTCTGGAATTTTTATTCTCTTCCATCTATTTGTATATCATTAAGGAAAACCTCAACTTCTTTCATGATTAGCGCTCCATAAATTTGACATTATAGGGTTAAAGTTCATTCTTTTGATCACCTTTTTCAAAATAGCATGGCTGTCCACAACCATTTGTCTTCTATATGAATTTCAGAATCTGCTTGCCGATTTCCATAATAATCTCATTGCAAATTTGATCACATTAAATTCTTAGATAATTTTGGAGAGAACGAACATCTTTAAAATAGGTCTTCCCAGCCATGAGAATTAAGTCATCCTCCACTTATATTTAAATCTTAATTTATTAAATGTTAGATTTGCCAAGAAATTTTGTCATAATTATTTTCAGATTAATTTACTTCCAGCTACAATATTTTATACTTTTTTTGTTGTCGTTGCTATTTTAAACAAGGTGCATTGTACTTGGTTACTGCTGGTGTAGAGAAAACTTTTGACTTTTGCATATTAATCTTGTATCCGGCCACTCTGTTGAAATCTTATATCAATATAAATGTATTGTTAATTAATTATTTAATTGTTAATAGAGCCTCTTGAATTATTTAAAGTAGTTAATCATATCATCCTCAAGTAAAGACAGTTTTGTTTTTTCCAACTTTATTTCCTCCCTTTTCTCTCTTGTTAATTGGCTAAAACATGTAGTAAAATGTTGAATAATAGTAAATCTTTTTGTTTCCTAACTTTTATGGGAGTGCTTATGTTTAACCAATACTTTGTATATTTGCTGCACTTTTTTCATATTTACTTCTATCCCTAGCTTATTATTTTCATCATAATATAATGATAGATTTTTTTTAATGTTTTTGGATGGCTATTAAGAGAAATAAATGGTTTTACTGCTTTACTCCATTAATGTGCCAAATTACAATAATAGATTTTATTATGTAGAAACTCCAGAATTTACATCTCCAGTCCTGAATTTTTCCTTGGCTTCTTAACTTGTTATAACTGACTGCTTCTTGACAACTCCACTAGGATGAACACATAGACTTTGCAAACTTGATACAGCTAAGACCAAACTTTCAACTTCAGCAAATGGCAATTCCATCCACCCAGGTCCTCAGGAAAAAAACACTGGAGTCATCCTCAGCCTCTTGCTTTGTCTAATATATCACATTTGATTCATTAGTAAACCTCCCAATTCCACTTTCAAAATATATCTGGAAGTGCAACCATCTCCACTTTTATCCCTCTAGCCTAAACCACAAATACTTCTCGCCTGGCTGATTTCAATAACTTCCAGCTAGTTTCCACATTTCCAGGTTTGTTCCCTTCATTCTATTCCCAAACCAACAACTGCAGGGATCCTCACAATATCTACTGCTCAAAATGTTCACTCTCTGTCATGCTTCAAATAAAATCTGAAATTGTTCCCATGGCCTGCAAAGCACAACACAATCTGATCCATCACACTTCTCAGTGTCTTCTACCACTTTCTTCTTGTTCACTGGGCTTCAACAATTCTATTCACCTTGCTGCCCACCCCCCACCCACCGACCTCCGCCCCATGCTACCACACTCCCAACTCAGGGTTTTTGCAGCTGCTGTTCCTCTGCATGGAAAGTTATTTCCACAGATACTCATATGGTTCCCTTGTTCATTTTATTCAGGTCTCTCCTGAAATATCACTCTGTGAGAAGAGCCTTCTTTGACTACCCAGTCTCAACTGGCCCATAGTCATCATTTTCTATTTCTTTATCCTGCTTTGATTTTCATCACCACCTGACATTACAGTATCTATTTTAATCTGCTTCATTGCTTATGTCTCCAATTATAATGAGAATTCCATAAGGAAATTTTCCGTCTATTTTACTCCCTGATACATTCCCCTGACCAGAAAATTTTAAATGTATCCAGACCTTGCCACATGTCCCCTCTGGAGGTGAGAAAATCACCCCCACTTAAGAACCACTGCATTAAAGGCTTACACTAGAAAAGAATAAAGGTCTCAAATCAGTAACCTAAGCTTCCACCTGAAAAAATGTGACAGTAATGAGTGACAAATAACGAAACACACAGAGAAAAATACAATAGAAAAAAGTCAACAAAATGAAAAGCTGATTATTTGGGGGGAGAAAAAGCAGCAAAATTGATAAACCTCTAGTTAGACTAACCAAGAAAAAAAGAGAGAGAAGATATAAATGACCAACTTTAGGAGTAAAAGAGGGAATATAACTAGAGACCCATAAATAAAGCTGAATGGCTATATTATTATTATTATTAGACAAAATAGCCTTCAGGACAAGAAACATGTTTACCAAAGATAAAGAAGAACAAGACAGAACAATCCTAGATATGTATGTACAGACTAACAGGCTTTCAAAACGCACAAAGCAACACTGACAGAACTGAAAAGAGAGATCCAAAATTAGAGTTGGAGATTGTAATATTCCTACTCAGTACTTGACAGAACAAGTAAACAGAAAAATCAGGACATAGAAGATATGAACATCTACCAACCTGACTTTGCTGACAAACTAGGAGAATGCATATACTCAGTGCAAATACTCAGAGAATAATCACCAAAATAGATTACATGTTGGGGCACAAAATAATTGCTAATGAATTTAAAAGAACTGAAATCAGACAGAATTAAATTAGCAATAAAAAACAGATATCTGGAAAATCACCACATATTTGGAAAATTGGACCCTATGTATCCTAGGTGTCAAAGCAGAAGTCACAAGAAAAATTAGAAAATATTTTTAACCTGAATGAAATAAAAAATTAGAGTATAGTAAAGCATGTGGAATACAGCTAAAATAGTTCTTAAAAGGAAATGTATAGTTTTAAATATTTGTATTCAAAAACAATAAAGTTCCAAAATCAATCACCTAAGCTTTCACCTTAAAAATTTAGAAAAAGAAAAGCAAATTAAAGTCAAAGTAAGTAGAAAATGGAAATTCATAAAAGGGTAAGAGCTGTCAGAACTTAATAGTAAACAAACAATAAAGAATAAAATAACAAAACTAAAACCTTCCTTTAAAAAAGATCAGTAACTTTGATAAAGCTCTAGCTTTGTTGATCAAGAAAACAGAAGAGAACTAGGGTTTAAAAATAATATGAATGAAAGTGGAGGCACCATATTGTATCCGATAGGCTTTAAAAGGACAATAAAAGAATATTACCCACAACTTTATGAAACACAAATTACTAAAACTGACTAAGGTAGAAATGAAAAATCTGAGTAGCTCTATGTTCCTACAAAAGATATTGAAATCATCAATTAAAACCTCCCCAGAGGGCTGCCCTAGTGGCGCGGTGGTTAAGAACCTGCCTGCCAATGCAGGGGACACAGGTTCAATCCCTGCTCCAGGAAGATCCCACATAACCCGGAGCAACTAAGCCCATGCACCACAACTACTGAACCTGCGCACCACAACTACTGAAGCCCACGTGCCTAGAGCCCAGGCTCTGCAACAAGAGGAGCCACTGCAATGAGAAGCCCACGCACCGCAACAAAGAGTAGCCCTGCTCGCCACAACTAGAGAAAGCCCATGCGCAGCAAGGAAGACCCAACACAGCCAATAAATAAATAAATAAATTTTAAAAACCAAAACAAAACCTTCCCACAAAGAAAACTCCAGGCCCAGAGGGCTTCTCAGGTAAATTCTATGAAACATTTAAGAAGGAATAATACCAATACCACACAAACTATTACAAAAATTCAAAGGGGAGGAAATACTAACCAATTCATTTTATAAGGCCATCATTATCCTTATATTGAAACCAAACAAAAATATTACAATGGGAAAAATTCAGAAATAGACGAAAATTATAATACATGGTAACCAGTTGGGTTTTATCCTGCTGGGAGGAGAATTTGCAGAGAAGCCTTACTCTCCTCTGTCTCTGGACCCCACGCCTGCCCAGACCAGGCTGCTCTCCTGCCCTCCCCATCTGCAGCAGCAAAGCCCTACCTAAGGCATCCCCAGATCCCACACCCAGACTTTCACTCTGTCTTTACACATCAGTAAAATTTGATCCATGCTTTCTAATCTGTAAATAAATGCTCCTTAAATGTTTCAAGAGCAACCTTGTTCAAAAAGCAACAGCTTTCATCCCACGGTGTATCGAACCTAGGTGTCCTCGCTCTTGGTCCCGCACCAACACACTTTTACCGCACCCCACTTTTCTCACCTTCATTGACATACAATTGACAAGTAACATTGTAAGGTTTTTAAAGTATGCGCCCTGATGACTTAATATACATACACATTGTGAAAGGCTTCTCCCACATCAAGGTAATTACAGATCAATGACCTCACATATTTACCTTTTCTTGTATGCGTGAGAACATTTAAGTTCTCCTTTCTTAGCAAGTTTCAATTGTACAACAGTCTAATCAATTTTAGTCACCATGTTACACATTAGATCCTCAGACCTTATTCATATTATAACTGAAATTTCATACCTTCTGTACCAACCTCTCCTATTTCCCCACCCCTGCCCCTTGGCAACCACCTTTCTACTCTGTTTCTGATCAGTTTGAGAGTTTTTTTGGTGTTTGCATTTTTAGATTCCACATGTAAGTATAGAGCATTTGCCTTTCTCTGTCTGGCTTATTGCACCTAAAATAATGCTCTCCAGTTTCATCTACATCGTCCCAAATGACAGGATTTCCTTTCTTTGAAGGCCGAATAATATCCCGTTATAGCTATATAATGATATGATATATATGTAACATAACTATATAATATGTAAAATGTATATATACACATATACTTGATCCGTTCATCTGTGGGCAGAGCATACGTTCTTCCCATACTTTGGCTATTGTAAATACTGCTGCAATGAACATGCACCGCTCCATGTTTACCTTTATTTCTCCTCCTAAAAAACATGCTAAATGCAGGGAATTCAGAAATTTTGGAAAAGTGAACAGCACAAAGTCAAAGAACCACCATGGTCCTATTAATCACAGGTAATCATCTGTCATATTTTGCATATAGTACTGTTAATACACAAAGCCTTAAGAAAATTTATGTTATTTTTTGACTAGTATTATGCCTGGAAAGAACGTTCTAACCCTCAAAAGATAAAGAACTAATTTGTTTTCCCTAATATTTAAGCAATTTCCCAAGAACCATTTAATTATTTTGTAAATAACACTACCTGTGTCATATAATAAGTAACTTTACAAAGTTCTATTATAATCTTATTCTCTTCCATAGACTTATTTTTCTATTACATAATTTTGAACAATGTGACTTCATAATATGTTCTAATATCTGGTGGTGCAAGATCTCCCTAAATGTTTTTCTTTTTCAGTCTACTTTTGTTCATTTCACGTGTTTATTTCTCTAGATGAAATATGTAAAATATTTTCTCAATGTGCCAAAAATTCACTCAGAAGACGGATTGGGATTGTATTGCATTTATAGGTTGACTCAGGGAAGAAATAAAAATGTCCCAATCCTGTATTCCCATTCTCAAGTTAGATGACCCGTTTTATTTTTCTTCCACTCGCTCTCTTTTGTTGTGTATAGTATAGTTTTAATATCAATATTTTTCTAGCTTTCTTAAACAAATTATAAAGCACTTAACATGGGGCTATTTGCCTTACTAAAGTTTTAAAATAACTGCCCATGTTTGAGCCTTGAAAAGATTTTAGAGAAAAACATTCTATGAGTTTTTATGTTTATCCTTCATTTATTTATTTATTTCACAAAGAGTGCATTTAGGGTTGTGAATTCTTTCTGAGACTTACTTTGGTTGCAACCCATGAGTTTGAATTTGTAGTGCTCTCATTATCTTTATTTTCTAAATTCTCAATAATTCAGTTTATTGGATTTTTTTTTCTTGCATTTGCTATTTCTACTCCAAATTAGAGGGTATATATGGAGTTTTCCAAGGATACACACTATTTAATTTGCACATTAATTCATTAATTTCTTAGCAAGCGGTGTCTCCCATCAGACAGACTATTCCTAAGAGAAATTCCTCAAAATCTGTGACATGCACCTTTAAACTCTGATAGCTTTCTGATCATTTGATTTAGGACTGGGAGAGAGGGTCTGAAGCCTATAAGCAAATCACCATGGCTTCCAAGACTGCTCCTTAGAGGCAACTTTGAACTGTGCCCAATTTGATCTGACATCCCAACTAGACTGCTCATTCTTCAGGTTTCAATCCAACCCTCCCTTCCTGTGGGAGACCTTTTCCATTACTCCTTACGAGGGTCAGTTCCTCCCAACAGGCCCTTCCTTGCATCCTGAGTATCTTTTAAAATAACCTTCCTTCCCTCTAGAGCATAAGATCCCTGAGATCCAGTACTGCATCTGCCTAGTTTGCCACCACATCTCCAGGGCATAGCCTGACACGCGGTTGTTAGTGGGCTCTTAGTAAGTGTTTGTTGTCCGATTCCTGTAGGGCAGGGATCTTGCCATCTCTCATCTCATTTCCCTCCATGCACTTCTGGATGCAGAGCAGATGCCCAATAAATACCACATTTCAGAAAATTACATGGAATTGATTAGTTTTCCATTTTTCAGTTACTCTAATCTGTTCCAGGGATCCTTAGAAACTGAATTTTTATTTTCTTTTCTTTAGAATCTACCACTCAACAGCTGGAACTAACCTCTAAAGGTTATTTGACCTCAAACTCTGACAGTAACATGTTGATGCCAACTCAGGCATATAAATATATATTTTTAACTCCAAGAAAATTGATCTTCCTTGTTTCCTTGAGTTTGCCTTAATTGTCACAAATATCTTTTTTTAAAAGAGTTCTTCTTTACGTCTAAACTTACTCCTGTTTGTCTCAATGTCAGGAATTTGCTCTCTGATTTCCCCCTGGGTATTTTTAGCTATTTCTGCTGTAATTACTTCTTGGCCCAGGTTGTGTCTGTCTGACAGGGAGAGAGACAGAAAGACAGACAGTATGCCTACCTTTAAACTCAAGGAACTCCCTCTTTTTCCCTTGAAAAGTTAGAGGCAGATCTAGCAAACAGAATTCTTTGCAAAGGCCGTGGGATCAAAGACAGAAACTGCACCACAAAATTGTCTCTTGAAGTCATATCATCTTTCCCCTGGAACTCGCAAAGGCCAAGTAGACAATTGCCTACATGGCAGGAAGAATTTCTGACTGACTTTCTCACCTCCAATTCTCTTTTCCCCACAGGTCAAATTCAAGCTCACCATTTTATCTAAGGCACTGATTTATGGCTCTGAAGACTCCTGTGCTATCACGGCCCTGATAACTGTCATGACACAGTGAGCCACAGTCAGCCTCCAACACCTGAGCTTGGATTAGTGACGTTCTGAGTACTTGATATTTAGGACTGGCAAGTTTTGAAGGGGAAGAAGCAGCAGGAAATACCTGGAGCTTAGAATACTCCGCTTTAAGGCAGGGCAGGGGGAGACACAAGTCATCATGAAGTATAAGGAAGTCAATTTTTTTGGAAATAAAATGGGGTTCCACGCAGAGTAAGAGTGGTCAAAGTTGAGACAGCAGGGCCTGGATAAGTCAGCATCTCTGAGTGGAAGTTACAAGGAAAGACTTCTCATATTCCTATGGACAAATCCCTTACATTGGGGTAGCTGTCCAACTGTGTATTAAGACATTTCATAAGGTGATGCCTTCCTAGTCCCAGGAGGCCTCGTGACGTAGTGATGCTTCTGTCCTGGAGAGCCCCGCATTGGCTTTGAAAGAGGATGATGCCCTCTGAGCTTCCTCTGACCCTGTATTCTAGAATGACTGTTCACGGTGGCCCAGACTACAGGGTAAGAATACATCCACTCCTCTAATACTCACCTAAGCAGAGGCTTTGGACAGAATCTTTTAGAGTATGTAGTGGCCATCCAACAGTCTCTCTCCTAGCATCCACGTCCCCTGTATCCTTTCCCAACAGCCCATAATGTCCATTGTTTTCCTTACATTATTCCGTATTTCTCCTTATGGTTCTGGTGTAGCCAAGTCCATCCCCAGCTCCAGGGGTGGAACACGTAAATCTGCTTGAGGTCATCAGGATATTCCGTTGCCTAAACCAGCGCAATAGTTTTAATGATTAGAACTGACCTTGGTTCCTCCAATCAAGTGTTGGAAGAAGCGTGCTGCTCTGGGAACCATTGGCAGTCAAGTCATCTTGTGATCATGAGATGAAGCCAAACCTACAGAAGGCAAGGGCGAGGGCTTCGTGAT
Organism: Hippopotamus amphibius kiboko; assembly: GCF_030028045.1. NCBI lineage: Eukaryota > Metazoa > Chordata > Mammalia > Artiodactyla > Hippopotamidae > Hippopotamus > Hippopotamus amphibius. The sequence goes on from NC_080201.1 coordinate 43,984,374, forward strand.
GTGGTTAAGCCTCCACATCAATCAAGCCTGTGTTGAGTCTGCCCCATCTCTGAACATTTGTTAACCAATCAATTAGTGGACCAGCAAATTCCTCTCCTTAGGCAAGCCAGGTCGAGTCGGGTTTCTCTCACCCGCAGCTGCACGTACCCTATCTGATGAGCATTTCTCTGAGTCCAGGCTCCCGTACTAAGTCAGGAAATGATTCCTTGACATTTATTCCAGGGTTGGACCAGGATCCTCCCCTCTCCTGAGACCTGGGGTATGAGCTCTCCCTGGCGGTGGCAGGGACCATTTCTTGCACCAAAGATTCCTCCTCTGGGTGGGAGGGGACCTGGAGATGCAGGCCCAGCATCCCGGGAACCAACCTTGAGCTCCTCCCACCGACTCATCTGGCCACCAGCAACCCTGTCATTTCCCTGCCACTGGGCTGGCTCAGACAAAGCTCTAGTTGAAGAGATTACAGACAGATGCTCTGGCACAAATCAGAGACCCCGTGGAAGGAAAGCAGTCAGGTTTTCTCTTAAGCGACAGCCATCATTTTCGGCAGGCAGGGTAATTACAGGTTTGCCCTTCCCAGTGCAAGCTATCCAAAGGTAAAACAATGGTGAGCAGAGTGTGCCTGCTTCAAACAACAGAGGGAAGAGAAGGGAGCAGCAGGATTCCATCTCTTTTAATTTATTTTAATAAAGCGGGGGTTTTCCGAAAGGCCAAAAGGTCTCATTTGCCACAATGTGGTTGAGATCTGCCAACAGCTTCCCCAAACCTCCTCTTTCCCCATAATTCAATCAGACCCACAGATGGAAGCACTCAGCCAGCGTCTTCCTTTTCTTGGCCTTTTCCGAATCCTTCCTCCCTCCCTGCCTCAGCTGGAGAGGAAAGCTCTCACCCTCTAAAAGCAAGCTTCCTCATCCTCGCTTTCCTCCACACCCTGGAGCTCCCATGAGGCTCACCTCCCTCCGGGTCCTTCCCTGGCCAAGCCCTGCCTGGCAGCCCCTTCTGGATGTTCGGAAACAGTGGGGCCTCGATATTTGCCTTTATTTTTACAGCACTCACCTGGCCCTCCAGCTGACCTGCTAGTCTCACGAGGGCCGTGCCCTGGCCTTCTCTTCTCCCGAGACCCAGGGGCCATCCCAGCAGATGGTGGACACGTAAGAGGGAGTGAGCCGCCTCTGAATTACGTCTCAGAAAGATACGTTCTTAGAATGACCAGAAAAAGAAGACAGAACAATCTTGAACTGACTCCCATTGCCATGCTTTCCAGCCAGTAATAAAACTCCCCCCTCTGAGCTCTGAAACACGCCCACCACCCTGGCGCTGCCCCCAGACCAGCCCCACCCGCCCCCTTGGTCCCAGCCACTGCTCCAGATATCTGGAGCTTTCTTCAAGAGATTTCCTCTCCTCTTCTTTCACCACAAGTTGCCTCCAAATTTCAAAGCCCAGAAACACAAATACCACCTTACCGGCTTTTCCTAAAGTGTAGAAATAGCAAGAATTCAGTAAAAACAGTATGCCTCTGGGAGGCGATTTGGGCTCATTCCTAGCAAATAGATGGGTTCTTTTTTCTACCTGGGGCTGTGGAAAATGAGTTCCCAAGTAAACAAATCTCTGCTGTCACATGGAGGCAGGGTCCTTCCCCTTGGTCCCCTCATCAAGAGAGAAGAGGGCAGCCTTGCCCCTCCTTTCTTCTGTGGGTGCTGTCCCTAAGATTTCTTACTCCCACCAGACAATGGCAGGGAGAGGGGGAGCCCATGGAGGGGGCACAGCCCCCTGCCATCTTTGACACAGATTTTGCCCCCAGGTCTTTGGGCTGTGATTGCACGTCCTGGGGATCTCCTCTCTGCAGGCTGTGCCTCCTGACTCCAGGGTCAGGCCAGGGTTCTTTTCCATCACCTGGTGACCCTCTTGCCTGCTTCCCCATATGCACTTACTCCTCGCTTGGGGCTGAGAATGCTGACAACTGATCTCCTTTGTGAAGACCTCTCTTCCTTCTAGTGCCTTCCTGCATAAGATGCTGGGCTGTGTTCTGAAACCTGGCAGTGGGTACAGCCTTGATTGGATTTGAGGAAAGGAGCTTCCCTTCTCCAGGGCTACATCAAGAGCCACCCTCCTTAGCCTGCCACTCATCTCTCCTCTCAATCCTCCTTCCTCATCCCATCTGCCCTGAACTGCTGTAAAGGACTTGCTCTAGAAGGGCCTTGAGCCGGATGTGCCCCCTCGCCAGGCTGCCATGCCTGCCTCTCTCCATTTACGGACCTTGGACCATTGCCCAGGGCCTTGCCTGAAATGTCTAGCTCTGAGAATCTCAGACACCCAGCTTGTTTCCCACTGTCTTCCATGTGGGCAGGAAGTACCACCACAAGCCATCCAAAGTGGACCCGTTTTGAAGAATCAAAAGGAGGGTCCAAGTAGGGTTTACTCCACAACCTAGTTTAGAGAAGCATCTTGCTGTGAAGCGGTCAGGTCCTGGCATAAGGCTGGATAGGCCTTTCTCATGCAACCAAAAGAGCTAGAGCAGATCCCATGTAAAAGCAACAGGCCATCACAGAGAGGCAGTCTGGATGCTAGAGATTTCGGACACTTGAAATCCATCTATCCCAGGCACTTCTCCCTCGATGCTTAAACACACTCGTGCTATAGAGGAAATTGAATCCATATGCACGGCTTCTTTTAAACCTCAAGCAGCCACATGTTTTCTGGACCCGTTTAATTGTCCATGAAACCCCAGAGTCATCTGCAACATGGAGGGCACCCAGGAGAACCCCATCTTCATCATTGCTGCAGACCACACGCTGCCAGGCCCAGCCACCTCCCTGGGCACTGTGGGTGGGCGGGCAGATGGGGCTGGGCTGGGACATACTCTTAGCATTGTCAGCCCACATGTGTGTCCTGCTGACAACTGGTCCAGAATGGGAAGGGCCATCACAGGCTGCCCTGACTTCTTCCAGACTGTTTCAGAAGGCAAGATTATTGTAAACGCCTGGACTAAGACTTTGAAGACCTGGTATGTCCCAGCTGTGAGAGCTCAGACAAGCCACTCAACTTCCCTAACCGCAGCTTCTTCCTTCCCCAAGTAAAGCTAACAATACCCACCGCATCCACCCCTGCAGCATGGTTTTTTGGTTTTTTTTTTTTTAATTTTATTTATTTATTTATTATTTTTTGGGGGGTACACCAAGTTCAATCATCTGTTTTTATACACATATCCCCGTATTCCCTCCCTCCCTCAACTCCCCCCCCCACCACCCTCCCCATCCCAGTCCTCTAAGGCATCTTCCATCCTCAAGTTGGACTCCCTTTGTTATACAACAACTTCCCACTGGCTATCTATTTTACAGTTGGTAGTATATATATGTCTGTGCTACTCTCTCGCTTCGTCTCAGCTTCCCCTTCACCCCTCACCCCCACCAAACCTCGAGTTCTCCAGTCCATTCTCTGCATCTGCATCCTTGTTCTTGCAGCATGTTAAGATGAGGACTAGGAGAGGAAGAAGAGACACTTCCATCCATGCCTGGGCCCTACTTTCCTTCCCCTCAAGTCCTGCAATGGACAGAGCAGGACTTGGTTTTGGGTACTGGAACCTCCAACAGTGTTCTTTCATTGTCCTACAGCTTACACACTGCTTTCCCCTGAATTATCTGGCTTATTTTTTACAACACTCAAGGGAAGGCAGGTGTTGTTATGACTCCCACTGAGGACAACCCCGAGTTCCATGGAGACTTGGCGACGTGTTCAGGATTCTATAGTCCACGAAGTGTCAAGACTGCCCCCAAAGCTAGGCGCGCTGCCCTGGCCTTTCCACTCCACCACTGTTTCTCTGCCAGTCAGCACAACCCAAGGCCCTCCTCAGAGACCGCTGGTGCTTAGGTGGTGCTGGTGACGGTACCTCTGCCCCAGCAGCTCAGTAGTCCACCCTCAGCTCCGTCGCCCACCCTCTCTCACTGTTGCAGACCATGCTGTGGTCCAGAGCTTCACCCCCATCACTCTGGGAAGGCAAGAGTAGTCCACCTGAGGTTTTGAGATCAACTCAAATCTTGGCTTTCATGGAAGCAGGTGTCTGGTCTAGTGATGGGGGCCCCTCAGGCCAGCCCATTCACAGCCCATGATCAGCAGTCTGACGTGAGCCAGGCCTTTATTGTAAGGGTTACAAATGACACAAATGCAACCCATTAACTACAGAAACACAGCTTTAAGCAAAAAATATCAGGCTCAACCAGACAAGTGGTAGGGACATCAGGTCTGACTTGATTTGGGACTGAAATAAAGCCACTAGTTCTAACTCTTTTATCAAGTCCCTCATTGTCACAAGATGCCTATAGTTGCTTCTACCTCTGTAAGCTCTGATTCACGTCTCAAAGAAAGAGCATCTGCTTCTCCCCTGGAAGCCCTGACGCAGACCCTGCCAGTCCAGTTGGGTCAATTGTCTATCCTGAACCAATCATTGTGCTCTGGGGGGAGTGTGCTGACGTGATTGGCTCCAGCTTAAGTCATGGTGCTCCATCTATGGGTGGGGCCAGATGGAGGGACGAGCAAACCATTCAAGCACATAGGCTGAGAGTGACAGAGGGAGAGTTTTCCAAGGGAAATTAAGATGTGATCACTAATAGACAGCCAGGCATCCCCAAACCCAAATATCCACCTGGGGCACAACCAGACTCTCATTCTTCCTCTAATGCAGTAGTTGGTGAACTTTTCCTGCAAATGGCCAGATGTAAATATTTTAGGCTTTGCAGGCCATAAGGTCTCTGTCGAAATTACTCAACTCTGCCATGGTCGTGTGAAATCAGCTAGACAACACATAGATGGATGTGTGGGGCTATGTTCCAACAAAACCTTAGGGACACTAAAATTTGAATGTCATAATTTTCAGGTGTCACAAAATATTATTCTCCTTTTGAGTTTTTCAACCTTTTAAAAAATTTAAAAACCCTTCTTCACTCACAGGGCTATATGAAAACATTCAGCAGGCTCTATTTGGCTGGGGGGAGGGAGTGGTTTGTTGATCCTTACTCCTGAAGGAGGGTTATCAGGAGGTGGGGAACAAAGATGAGGTCTTTTATGCCATCAAAAGGCATGAGGTCCAGGTGAAATCTAGGAAGCACGAATAAGAAAGAGCTTGAAGAAATCATTGGAACAAAGTGAAATCCTCAGCTCGGTTAGCGATTTACCTATATCCTCTCCCACACTAATTTACAGAGAGAAGTCTATTAATCATTCCGGGTGCAGAAAGGAAATCACACTCTCAGCATAAACATAAATTATCAGCCTAAAACTCAAATTCCTTCCGAGGGAAGGGACAGGCTAAAAGTTTTGAATAGCTCAAATAGAACAAATGGATGAGAGGAGATAATGCATCTTTTGAAATACAAACCTGAAAAGATGTTATGCTCAATTACACTGACAAAAGATTTGGGATCCAGCAATATCCTCCGTGGAATTCGGCAGCTAAACAGGAATGCTAAATCACAGACTCTAACTTAAGCAAGAGTAATCTAGCATAAGCCACGTTACACGCACATCCGCTGGGACTTTGAACCTGCTCCGATGTTTACAAAATGACTTTCCCCATCTCTAGTAGAAGGTGGGCTTGCCTGCTGAGACCCTGCACCTCCAAGTTCCCAAACTGAGCGCTGGGGTGCTTGGGAAAGAAAGCAGAGTCAAGAAGAGTCATGAGGAAGAGGGAGGCGTTAAGGAGCAGCGTCTGGACTCTTCAGAAGGAGGGGTTTCAGTCCCAAGCATCAGCGACGGGGAAACAAGATGCTGGGGAAGGAAAACAAAGGGATTTGGTGACCAGGAAGGAAGACAACCGGCATGTGGTTGGAAGTCCACGGTGTCACCCTGGGGGTAGGCGAGTAGAACAATGACACTTGGCTCCTGCCACCCCTACCCCACCCCTGCTCTCAGCTCCTGAAATTAGAAGAGGCCTTCACAAGCCCTGTGAATCTCTAACTGGTCCTCCTCAGCCAGGCTCTGGGTCCCGGAAGGGGCAGGGATCCCCTCACGGGCTTCCCCACTGTTTGCAGTGCAGCTGGTGCATGGTAGGTATTTGTTTAACACCCAAGCAGCAACCTCCAGAGACAGGTGTGTTTTAGGTCATCAGAAGAATAGAAGAGAAAGGCTAGAACCTGGAAAACAAGAGCTGCCACAGGTTTCCAGAAGGCAGGCTGAGATCCTACGTGATTTACTGGTCGCTGCCGTGACAAGTGTGAAAGGCCAACCCTTGGAATTTGTACCTCAGGTATCCTGAAGGGAGACAGATGAGCTAAAGGGAGGAAAAAAGGGATTCTAGAGAAACAGAGAAACAGCTGTGCTCTGTAGCATCCAAGGGCAAAATCAGGACTTATAGATGAAAGGTATGGGGAGGCTGGCCTTCACCGCAGGTAGGATGGCCTGGAGTGTCAGGGGCTGCATGTGGAGGATAGAGCTTCCTGCCACGGAAGCTGGTTGGACGGCAGTAGGAAAAGCATCCCCAAGAATGCTATCTGGAAAGCAGGTAAAAATAAAGGTCTGAATGACTTTCACCTTTAGCCATCTTGCCATCTCTAGATCTGAAGGACGTGAGAAACGGAGCCAGCAGGCAGAGAGAGAGATGCTTAGCCTTCATGGCTTCTTAAGCTGGATTGGAGAATCAGGTTTGACCTTCAACTGAAGTTGGACTTCCTCATTCTCCCTCAGCGCCAAGCCCGGACTCAGGGCCCGGGTGTGGGGAATCTGGGTGTGGGGCAGACAGATATGCAACCAGCGGCAGTGGTGGCAGTGACCTGCTTTACATGCCATGGGACACCGGGCCAGGAACCTCAAGGATGGGCTTCTTCCTGCTTCTGGAAGGCAGGCGGGTCACGCCTGGGTGTGCTCTCCACAAAGTCACACAAGAAGTACCTGGCTTTCAGAGACGTCCCGTGGGAGGGCGGCCAGACAGGCCTGGAAAGGGCACCGGGAACTTGGGGGAAGGGGGGTGTTTGCTTTCCTCCCAACAGGACCTTTGGGGGCATCACGGGAATCCAGACCTTTGCCTTCAGGGAGGCCTGGTCCTTGGGGTTTCCAAGGAAGGCGTTAGCCTAAGTGCTGGAACAGAAGACACACGACAAGCAGCTCTTCAGCCATCTGCTGAGGAAATACCAGGGTAAATTAAAACGAGAGTGGATTTGTGACTTCTGTCTTTTCCAAAAAGATAGTGTTGGCAGGTTTATGAGAAAACCATTCCCAAACACCTTGAATTTATATGGCGCGCTTATTTCAAAAGCTCTTCCACATCTGTTAGCTCTTTGAAGCCCCTGGAGGCAGGTAGGGCAGGGGGAGAACTGAGTGGGGGAAGGAGCCCCAGAGCGCTTGGGCCACGGGGCACCCTGGGGAGAGGATGGAGCGGCCCGTGGTGCCCTAACCCTTCACACGGGCCCAAAGGGCTTTTCCTCCTCCCAGGGCTCAGGCCAAGGGCCACATGTCACAAGGCTGGAAGCAAAGGGACCATGTAAGCGCTGGGCGGTCAAGTTGGAGTGCCCTGGGAGCTCCCCTTTCTCACACACACCGCCCTGCACCCCTATGCCCTGCAAATTAGCCAAGGCGTCGAGGTAAAGGAATAACGGCTCCTCCGACAGAAATAAACAGAGGCTGATTGACAAGGAGGCCCCTCATAATCAGTGCTGCAGTAAACTATACTAATTATGGTGTCAATTGGTAACATTATAAAGGTTGAAGCTACATAATGAAAAAAAGAGCATACACACAGGCAGAGTGAGTTCAGCAAATGTAATTACAGGGTGACATTATTGGCAAATAGTATTTTATGAAGGATTAAGAGGGATGTGGCATAAACACAGTCCCAAACTTACAAGCTCCTCAGGGGTGGGAGGACCAGAAACTGGCCAAAGACACACCCGCAGCCACTTTGATGTGGCTAGCTGAGTGCTCTGGGGGAGCCCCTGAGGTCTTCTTATCCCCCAAAGGAGACGTTTTCAGGGAAGGATCACTGTTCTCATGCCCTAATTCCTTGTAGACTACATAATATCCTTGTTCCTGGCTCTTTAGACCTCAAATCCTAAGATCTAGGACTGTCCAAGCCAGGAAGCAGCATCAGTGCTTTACAGTGATCATGCTGTGGGCTGGGAGCCTGCCCAATCATTGCAACAATATTATCCATGTTCAACAGCATCCACGGAGCTCAAGCCAAGGTCTCTGTTGTCCTTGTGTTCCCATCCTACAGAAGACTGAAGAGAACTGATCAAGCCAATCACGAAGGCCATCCCAGATTTGGGATGATACCAGGTGCTCTGACAAAAATTGAACAGGGCGATGGGAGAGCTGGTGAATGGGAGTGGAGAGACAGGTTTCCTTCTAGATGGAAGGCCTAGGAGTGCTTCTTGAGCACAGGACACATGACCTAAGACCTAGAAGCTGAGACCCTCAGGAGGAAATGAAAACTGCTCTTCCAAGGACGCCAGCTCCTTGCTGGAAGAAAAAGGGAGCAATGCAGGTGCTCTCACTCAAAGTCTTGGGGGGGTCCTTCTGTTGCATCAGGTGTTCCCAACCAGGACATGGGCCAGAATGGGAAGAGACAGTATCAGCCCTAAGGATCTATGGGGCCATCGTGCTCTGAAGGTTAAAGGGATGTGAGAGATCACATAATTCAAAAATCCCTAAAACACTAGAGAGTCACGTGTGCCGTGATAAAGGAGCTTCCTCCCAGTTCTGGTTGTCTATTGCTATACAGTAAACCACCCCAAACTGAACAACAATACCTCATTATCTTTCCTATTTCTGTGTGCTAACTAGACAGTTCCTGCTCCCAGTCTCTTCTGTGGTTACAGTCAGATGATGGGGCTGAAGTCGTTCAAAGGCTTCTTCTCTCATGTGACTGGTGCTTGAGCCAGAATAACTGGAGAGCTGGGAGCTGGCCACACCCCTCTCCCTGTCGGGCAGTGTCGGGACCTGAAGGTTTCTTCCGTGGAGGCTGAGTTCCTCCAGGGTCAGCATTATAAACAGACCAGGCAGAAGCTACAGTGTCCTAGGAACCTAGCAGTGAAGGGCCAGAACATCCTTTCTGCCACAATCTATTGATCAAGCCAATCACTAAGGCCATCCCAGACTCACGAAGAAGGAAATCAGACTCCAGCTTTCAATGGGAGGAAAAGCATGTGTAGCCGTCTTTAATCTACCATAACCCTCTGCATTAAATACACACAGCCTCTATTAAAGGCCTGCTTAGCCTCTTGACAACTTAATAAACATATGTCATTCATACTCAGATTGCCTTCACTTCCCTCCAATTATTCAAAGAATTAGTCTATGTTTATTGAGGGCCTTCCAAGGAAAAATGTGTCATGCTTGGTACCATGTGCCACATACCATATTCTAGATAAAGTGCCACCTATTTCAATTGATAATAGTGGAACTTACTTGTAAAGTGCAATTGGACATAGAGGCCCAGTATATCAAACAGGTCAAGGTGGGACTACTCTGGGTGAGGTGAGAGCCCCAGGGCACCTCTGCTGAAGCCTGTGCTCAAAGAATCAGTGTGTGCAATCATTAGAGGTGGAGAAAAGAAGCTAGGGAGCAAAATGTCCCTTCTCCATATAAGAAGCTTTACTGATGAAACAATACAGACCCAGCTTATGGGAGAGCTAGTATATTAATGAGATTTTTTAAATCGTAAATCTATGCCAAATTGGCTTGAATGAAAAGAACACAAGATCAGATAAGTCCTAGGGTAAACAAGTTTCAGATGAGGTTGGATCCACGGGCTCACTCAATGTCATATACTATTTAATATGTAATATTAACATGTAATGTATTAACTAACACAGGATTGGGCCTCTCCAGGCATCACCTGTGCTAGCTTCACTCTCAGAGACATTTTCTCTATATTCTTGGGAGGACAAGGTGGCCACCAGCAGTACCAACCTTACTTCTACTGTTGGGCACTTTCCCCAGGCTATTTCCACTAATTCCAGTTCTGATTGGCCTCACTTGGGTCCTGTGCTCAAACTCACACAATCTGAATGGTCAGTGGATGATGTCCTGCTCTGACTGTTGAAGTTTAAGGCAACATATGCATGCTTGAGCCACAGGGGAGCTGGGGAGGTCATTGGTTACTGAGAGTGAAGGAATGAGAATGGGATTCTTTTGCAGGAAGAAGGTAGCCAGGTAGCTGGGCAGGCAAGCACACCTGCGCAGAAAGGAAGGGACAGCAAAGAACTAACAGACAGGAGGGCAAGAGGCAGGGAAGAGCTGGGCATCCCCTGGTCTCTCCCCATAAGGTGAGAGGAGTGGTCAACTCTCTTGACCCTAGGTCCCTGGGAGAAAGTTTAAGATCAGAGATCAGGACCCCACTTTGGACTCTGGTGCTGGCTCTGCCATCAGCTCTGTGCCTGCCACCAAGGAGTCCTCTGAACTTGAGGAATGCCCAGAAATGTTCCAGAAAGCCTTTCAGGGGTGCTTTGGCCTGAAATGCAGCCAGGGACAGGGAAACACAACTGCCACGCAGTATCATGAAACATTGCCATTAAGTTTAATGCCTTCGTAACAAAGAATGCCACATTTATTATCACAAATAAATCCACAGATTTAACACCCATCAGGCTTTAGACTTTATTTTTCCATATAAAATAAATATGGCTAGAGTATAAGATTATGACTGCACCATTATTTTCTAAAACTATTTAATTTAAGTGCAGTCTAACTGCCCCATGCTGCAAACCTGGGCACAGAAAGGGCCACCCCATCCCGGGGAAATGCTTGCCCCACTGAGCGCAGCAGACAACAAGGTGGGCTTTCCTGTGCAACGGCTGGGTTTCATCACTGTTTAACGAATTGTTGCACTCTTTATAGGATAAACAATAAATTGCACATGATTTATCATATTACCCAATAAATCATGTGACAAATCATTAGGCAGAGTGATAAAATCAAGTGTTTTAGAAATAAGTTAATCTATGATGCCAATGTGTAAACTAAACAGTTGCTTTAAAACCCTATTTACTAATCATTTTTACATAAAGGAAGATTAATGATTATGTAGATTAAATGTGTACTTATTCCTATAAACATCAGACAGCCAAGTGCCCTACTGGCCTTCTCTTTTTAGCAAAACCCCCCAAAATCCTCCCTTTGTAGCCCAATTCCGTCTGCCTCCCTCCTTCCCGGATGTGCCTTGACGGGGAAAGGAGGCTGGAGAAGCGAGGGCCAGAGAAAGAAGTGGTTAAGGAAGAGCGTGTCACCGAGGGGCCTGGCGAAGAGGCTGTTCTCACTGTAAATTCTGTAATACACTAATTAACACTTTCATTAGGGCTCAGAGACAGGTTCCAATGCTGCCTGCTTTTCCAGCCTGCCTTCGACACGGCGCTCTTTCTCGCTTGTGACAACTGTGTTTATAGCTTCTCTGCCCATCGAGCTGGCTGGCACATCGAATTACCCTCAAGAGTACATGGGCATCACGTCACATTTGTGTGCCCGATATCATACGTGACGAGCTGTGCCACCGCCAGGGCCTTTAATGCACATCCTGCAGACGGCCGGCCCCCGGAATGCATAGGCAGATATTAAGCTAAATCTTTTTGGAGTCAAGCTTATTTCACGTCAGTTACACAAACATATTGGCTCCTTTAAAAGAACAAATGCTTTGTGAGTAAGGAAAGGACTCCAGGACTCAAACCTGAGAAATCATTCCACGCATCAGCTCAGCCCTTCCTTCTGAACACCGTTTTCTTAGAGGGAGAAGGGGAGAGATTGTTTGGCTTCTAGAATGTGAGTTTTGAACCACATTCATTATAAACTCTGGACATTACCAGGCAACGTAAAGGGAGAGAAAGGGAGAGCTCTGGAGAGTGTAACTAGGAAGACGATGGGAATATCAGAGAAGACTCGTTTTCCTCTTTTGCATGAAAACGCTGCTCATCTTCTCAAGAGTCCCTCTGACTTTGGATCTCTTCACATTACACATCAGACTCTGAAGCTGATCTAGCAGTGCAGACGGAGCTGAAGCCATTTTAGACGTGTTCGAAAACTCCCCTTCTATTTTGCATGAAGTCTGTGTTAAATTGCTTGAGGAAATGCTAATCACCACGGTTTGGGAACCATCATTGCTAGTGCCTTGAGAAGTGGCTGTTGAGAAACTGCGAAAAGGATGGGAGATAAGAGAGGTGTCAGGCATTACACTGCATTATCATTCTCAAGAAAAGCTCTAAAAAATGAACTGGATACATTTTACTGACAACTTCAGTTTCCATGACCTACTGGGAAAATATTGCCTTCAAGGCAAGCTTTCACATGTGGTCTTTAAGTCCTTCCCAAGAAGCAGGACTTTTGGAGTTCAGAGAGGAATGTGGTAGGAATTCGGAGTCCCTCTACAACCCCAGATGCCCAGCTTTTCCCCCATGCTGTCCCTGACTAGCCTCAGTGGCAGAGTGGAGATGACTCTTAGGGGAAATGAACACAACTGCCAAGATAAAAGTAATTTATATGTCTAAATGCCCAGAAAAGAGATAGACTAAGTAACAACAAAATCCTCATCCTATTTTCCCTTCTTCTTATCCAAACCACTTCAAAATCCACCCTGATTCACATTCCAAAATACTACCTATATTAGTCAGGATAAGTTGAGTTTTGCTTCAGTTACATAAGAGCTCAAAATCTCAGAAGATTAAAATGAAATTTTATTTCTTGCCCTTGCAATGCCACCCTAGGCCCAGAGAACCATTTGGGACAGGTGATCTTCTTATGGTGGTACAGCAAGAGAGTCTGCTTCAGTCTGATGTTACTTCCACAGATATTATGTGCTTTCTTAATCACTAAGGAAGAGAGCATGTTCTAGCAAGGGCTAGTTCTTAAAGGCTTTTGCCAGAATTGACACATCAATTTTTTTTTTCTTTTTTGCCAGAATGAATCACATGATCTTCCTAACTTCAAGGATGAGGAAGTATCATTCTCCACATGCCAGAGGTAGGAAAGAAGCAGATACTGGTGAACATTCATAATGTTGATCATATAACCCACTTCCCAAAGCTCCCTTCTCTGCAGTCACACCATTCCCTGCAAAAACAAAAAAGTAGAGAGTCCTATTAGTAGGGATCATGTCCTAGTATCTTGCTGCTACAATCTGGACACTTCCAGCCTTAGAACTGTGGTATGTATGCTCCATCAGGGATGGGGAGAGGCACATTTGTGTAGTGCTCAGCACTGCAAAAAGGCAATATACTCTAATGATCAAGAGTATGGATTCTATGGTCAGATAGCTTGCACTTGAATCCCAGCTCTGATACTTTTTATCAGTGTGACCTTGGAAAAATTAATTAATTTCTCTACACCTCAGTTTTCTAATCTGCAATGTGTAGCTAGTAATGGTCCCTGATTCACATGGTTTTTGTGAAGATGAATTGCATTTACACCTGTGAAACCTTGGTACTGAGTGAGTGCTATAGACATGTTTTCTGCGATTGTGATGCTTTACAATCTGCAAGGGGCACTCACAACCACTGGCCCATTCGGTCATTATAATTCATCTAAGGAACAAGCTCACCCTATCTCCTGCATCTTCCCCCCATCCCAGACAGATTGTAGAGGTGAGAGAAGGATGTTGATTTGTTTAAAGCCTGAGGAAGGACTTTAGAAACTAAATTTGGGGAAAACAAGTTGCTCTGCATATGAAAATGAGAGGATTTTGAAGGAATGTGGCAGAAACAGCTATATCTGCCTAATCGTCCTATGTCCCCTACATTTCCCAGCCCCCTTGTAAGTTGAGTGGCCTTATACCTGATTAAAACCAATGAGGTGGGAGCAGAAGAAACATAGCCACTTTCAGGGCACAAGAGTTGGCTGCAGCACTCTCCTCTCCCATTACAAAAGCTGGGGAGACCCCATGTTGAGAAGGTGAAGCCTGGATTGATGAGTTACCCCTAAAGGAAGGTCATCCTGAAGACCTACAGTGAAATTGTATGTGTGAGCACCTTTGTTGATTTAATCCCTGATGTTTTGGAGCTATTTGTTATTACAGCATATCCTAGCCTAACCTGACTAATACAAGGGTTTGTTTTGTTTTGTTTTGTTTTGTTTTGTTTTGTCATCATCATTGTTGCTGTTGTTGTTGTTGTTTCTGGAAGAAAAGAGCAAAGAACAGAGAAGATGGCCAAACCAATTGGAGTAGCTGGAAGTCTTGTAAGAAAAATAAATGATTTATAAAATATTTAAGCTGTTTTGCATTGCTTTGATGTTAATGTCCTCTATCTCTCCTTTTCTGTTTTTATTTTATTCTGTTTTGTGTTTTATTTTGTTAGTTTTTGCAGAGGGAAAACAATTAAAGGAACAGACAACTCTACATTTAAGTTACTACCAGAAGACAACGGCATAGAATCCTGAGGTAGAAAGTGGGAGCTACCCGTGCTTAGGATAATGTAATGATACACTCTTTACAGATAGCTTAGAGGTACACTAAGTTTTCCAAAGTCTCTTCAAATCAGTAAGGGTCACTCTGATTATATCTTGAGGTAGATTGACCCTAGATCATAAAAACCTGAGATAGGGATGAACAGTATTTAATATCATCTCACATTTATAGATGAAAGAAAAACAAACAAGATCTAGACAGACTGAGTAGCTTTCCCAAAGTCACCCAGAAAAGAATGGGATGAACCTGGGTCCAAAACTCAGATCTTTTGCTCAATAAAATGCTCTATCATACATATGTAGGTCAATCTCAGTAGCCTCAAGGTCAGTGATAATCTCCATGTTGCTAAATCCAAAGGTAAATTCTCAGCCTTTATGAGTTTGACATATCTGTAGCTTTTGATGCAATCGATTACTCCCTCTTCCTTAGAATCCTTTCTTCATTTGGCTTCCAGAACACAACACTCTTGGTTTTCCTCCTACATCATTGGATGCAAATTTTCAGTCTCTTTTGCTGATCCTCCTCATTTTCTCAACCTCAGTGGAGAAAATTCTTCAGAGATCGGTCCTTGGACCCTTCTTCTTACCTCTATATATTCACTCCATTGATGAGTACATCTAGTTTCACAGTTTTAAATTCCACCTATATGCTGATAAACAACAAATTTACAACTCTAGCCAGGACCTCTCCCTTGAAGTTCAGAATCTTATATACAACCACTTACCTGGGATGCCACTTAGATGTCTAATGGGCATTCACATGTTTAATATGTCCCAGACTGAGTCCGAATCTTCCTCTCTTATCCAACCTACACTCGCACAGATTTCTATATCTCAGTCAACTGCAGCTTCAATCTTTACTTTACCCAACCCCCCAATTTGGAACCACTCCAAGTATTCTTTTCCTCTCTCACCCACATCCAGCCTATAAGTGAACCCTGTTGGTCCTTCAGCAGCTCTAAAGAGCATAGTAGCAACCATTATGACCAAAATCCTCATCCTTGCTCATCTGTATTCTTTTTTTTAAGACTTTATTTTTATTTTTATTTTTTTATTATTTATTTATTTACTTGTTGGCTGTGTTGGGTCTTCATTGCTGCACACAGACTTTCTCTAGTTGCAGCAAGTGGGGGGTGCTCCTCATTGCTGTAGCTTTTCTTATTGTGAAGCACAGGCTCTAGGCACATGGGCTTCAGTAGTTGCAGCACACGGACTCAATAGTTGTGGCTCATGGGCTTAGTTGCTCCGTGGCATGTGCGATCTTCCTGGAGCAGGGATTGAACAAGTGTCCCCTGCATTTGCAGGTGGATTCTTAACCACTGTGCCACCTAGGAAGTCTCTCATCTGTATTTTTGTGTTAGCCTCTTAATTTGTCTCCCTGAATCACCCCCTTCACCTCTGCTCAAATATCACCTTCAATGTAAAGCTTTCCTTAACCACCAAATTTTAAATTGATCAATCCCTTTTCCACTGACACTACATAGACCCCTTGTTCCAGAACTTAGAATCTTCTATCATGTTATTTATAGTCCATCTCCTTCCTACTAGAATGTGAGCTCTAGAAGGGATTTTTTTAAACTACATCCCCAGGACACACAGAAGATGTTCCATAACTTTTTGTTGAACGAGTGAATAGACAGCCCTCCAGTGTTCCCCACTCAGAGCCCCCTACCCTCTACTCTCAGCTTCTAGTTACTATCTGGTTGTTGAATTTCTTCTCACCTTGGTTTTCCTCACCCCCCAGGTGCTTCAACCCCATGTCCTAGGAGACAGGGTGCCTGGCTTCTCTGTCTGTTCCCCACTTTGCTTCCCAAACAGGCTTCCTGGCTCCTGTAGCAGCAACAGGAACATTTTCCCCCACTCTCCAGGCTCATTCTCTGCTTCTCTGAAATGGATTGGAAACCTCGATGTCCAGCAATTTCTTTTCCTTTGTTATGAAATTTTTCCTGACTTTTCCAACCCCTACTGACCTCCCCCATTTTCTGAATGATGCGGAGGCAAGTTTGATAGTAATTATAAATATTTACATGACTAAATGTTGTAATAAAAATATTAAGGAAATACTATTCATACCCATTTTACCAACAAGGAGGCTCAGAGAAGTTAGGCTACTTTTCTAAGTTACAAAGAGTAAAAATTCGAATGCAGGCAGATCTAAATTCAAATCTCAAGTCTTGAACTCTGTCACACTTACTGTGAGAACCAAAGTTAAATTCTTGGCCATTTCTAACTATTACCTGAAGGTGGGACTCATGTTCACAAGTGGCTCATGTACAAGAACTGTCATGTGCCTACCCTGTTAGTCTGTGACCTCTATGGGGCCCAGCACATACATGGTTCATGGAGATTTTCTGCCACATTCACTAGATTTGTTGTTCTTGGCTGGGGAGGAGAGGAAACAGGACAACATTCAGAGCCATTACACAAGAACACCCTGCTGGGGAAGTGCTCCATGCGGGAACCAGGCATTGACTGTCATGCTCTCTTCCCATCCTGCTTCACTCCTGCACTTGGCAGAAATCAAAATGGCACAGACATGTTCATTACTATAGGAAGAAAAAAGACAGGTATGCATGCTCATTTTCCAGCCAAATGATTTTCCGCTGCTCAGGAGACCTTTCCAGGCACTGTTGTTTTGAGGGTCTCAGACACCTCTGGAAGCAGCCGATATAAATTCACCCACCCACCTATCACCCACTGACCAATGTTTGTTTATTGATGCCTACCTGTGTACTCAATCTGAGGGGAGATACAAAATTTCTTCTGTGTAGGGATTACAAAGAAGCTGGTGTAAGTGACAAGTTAGAGAGCATGATAAGTTACCATCCCCATGCACTGTGCTTTATAGTTTTATAAAGCGTGTTCTCATACATCTTATAACTTCAACATCTCCCAGCTGGAGACATTGTGTCAATGAAGAGCTTTGTCCAGGATCAAAGAGTAAGCATGCAGATGATTCGAAGTTCAAACCCAGTTTTCAACTCCAAGTCCAGTGCTCTTTTCACCAATCCACCCCACCCAATTTCATCCTAATACCTACCTAAGTGATAGACTAGGACAATAGGAGGGGTCTTCTCTGATCTCCTTCATGAAAGCCAACACTCAACCACAAGCTGCAAATGCTGTTACTTACCACCCAGGGCTGCCACCTTGCCTTGGACATGGCTGTAGTCCCTGGAAGACAGAGACGACTCCTAACATCTTATTTGTGTCCCCAAAGAATATTCAGCAATGCTCTGGAGACTCAGCAATGCTCTCCCTTAGCCACAGAGTCTTCCCCAGCTTCTCCAGTCCCTGCACACCTGGCTCCTCACCAAACCAAGTATACAGCTGGTGCTCAATCACCGTGTGCTGGATGAGGGAATATGGACCAAGTGTGATTGTGGGCTGCAGCATCTCTTATGATCATGGTCTCTATCCACACCTCCTCCCCTTTATGATCTCAACCCTCCTCTTAACTGTGGGACACAGGCCAGCCTTGGGAATAAGAGGTAGCCCAGCATGTTTGTGTCTATGGGCATTGGATGTCTTCCAGTGACCAAGAGAATCAACCACAGACTCTTCAAACATAACTTGCAACTTTGCTTCTGTAACCTTCCACTTTGTGGTAAAATGGACAATCCTACACCCCCTTGCTGGCCAGGGCGCCAGCTCTGCCGCCCCAAAACCATCTCTCCATCCTTGACGTCAAGTGTCCACATCTCAGACCAGGGCTTGGGACTTTGCCACATAGGATACCTTTGGTTAGTGACTCAACACAGTGTGGTTTGGGTGGATTTAGTGAAATCTATAAGGATTGCAGAGAGCTGTTTAGGGAGACTAAAGAGCCTGCCCACCGTCAGGCAGCCAGTCCACACCCAGCCAAGAAGAAAGCTAAAAGAGTCACCACTCCCACTGCATGTTCTAACCACTAGACTGAGCTCCTGTTGCTTGACAAAAATGATTTGCTTTTAATTAAAATAGGAGCATAAATTATTTTTATCCCTGTATTATTGGGCGGTAAGTAAATTCACAGTAACTCACTGGATTTTTAAAAATCTATTTTAAATATAAACACACTGCCATATTTTCTGTGGGTTTGAAAGCTTATGTTAAGTTTGCAAATAAGTCAACTCCATAAAGATAACATCTTTCCTTAAAAAATGTGTTGCAATCTAATGGCATGCTATGGAAAATTAACATCTTATTAACAACATACATGAACCATCCCTCAGTTGAAAATATACAGAGCCGACTTGAGTTTCTTATTTGCCCATGAGGCCAGGTTGACTGACATGGCACCCTCCAAACTGTCTCCTTCCTGGGGGTGTTCTCTTTGGCCCTCACAGGACTGTTTTTTTTATTTTGAGTCATGCCGAATTTTATTTGTGAACCTACCTTGTTACATGTCTGACAGGTCTTGTATTCACAGAGGGACCCAGATCACTTTAGTCCACCCTGAAGAGACACTGTCAGACAGGGCTGCATGGAAACGTGCCCAGCTATCTGTCTAAGCACCAAGGATCCAGGTAGAACGCTATAAGGACATTGGTAGCCAGACCTCAGACATTTGTAGACCAGCTCTTGGTGATGGGGCCAAAACACTGGACTTATCAATTCCATGTAAAATAAAAGCTCAAGACCACATAGGGCCAGTCATCAATTTTAAACATAATGGAAGTTGCCTTCTTGCATCCTCTTTTTTTAATAGTGAACATTTTTTTCATTTTAATTTATTTTTATTTTATTTATTTTATTTTATTTTTATTTCATTTTTTTTATTTTCTAAGCCTTTTTCTATCCTCTTCTGCCCACTCTGTATCTACCTCTCCCTAAAGAGTTGTTTATTTGTCCAGCAGACTAACGAAGGACCACAGCTCCTTATTGTATCTCCATGACCAATGTTTTCAGCATCTTTCTTGGGCCTGAGCCCACAAGGGGGTTTCGCTGACACCACACCCAAGCCTACCTTGACCTTGCTTCTCTCCCCACCTCCCTGGACCACTGGTCTTTAGAAATTTTACCAAAATAAAAAGTCTTATGTAAATAGGAAAAGGGAAAAGCTGTCAAAACCTGCATGAGTTGTTTAAATACCATGAATAAGAACCAGTAACAATAGGCACATCAATGAAGATGTGCTTCCTTCAGACTTGGCCACGTGCCACCCAATGCGAGTCCCCCAGAAAACACCACTCGGCAAACGAGAGAGCTTGGCTCCTCCGCCCCTTCGCAACACCCCCTCCCCAGTAAAACATTTTTGACAAGAGACTCATCCAGAGCCATTTCCCACAGCTTTCCTTTCATTTGCATACTCATTAGAATAATGTGATTTCGCAAAGTGGGAATGTGTAAGTCCTCACCGCACGGAGAAAACTCTGAACCCCAGATTCCAGATGCTGGGCGCAGGGCAGCTGAGAGAAGCCCAGCCCATGCTGGGCACCGGGCAACAGCCACACTCTGCAAACGCAAGCAGTGACTTCTTAACAAACGATCATCGGGACCTTTTATGAAAATCTTCAGAATTGACCCAAAGCAGAAAGGAGGTTTCGAAATGAAAGAAATGCCTTTTTTTATTAATGAGCCCTGGCATCAGAAAAGGGGAAAACAAAGTGATTTCACAGAGAATAGGAGAGCATGCATTTTGCTTTCTCCTACTCCTACTTTGTTTTCTTGCAAACGCTTGCCCCTGATTTAAAGTGTCCACATGCCAACTTTTAAAAGTGCTATAATGGAATCATTTTCTCTAGGTCATTCCAGGGCATGACTTTCCAAATAACACTCTTAGTGCACCCACTGTTTTTTTTCCCATTGTTTTTGTTGTTAATGTACATTTACTGAATGATATCTTGCAATTTTTTTTTTGGTCACTTAAAAGCAAGGAATAAACAATGCAAACTGTGTTTTCCCATATCATAAGCTGGTTTTGATTCCCTTACTTTCATGGGTAGGGTTTCTTTTATTTCCTGAAAAACTGGAAAAGCTTATGAAACCAAAACACATTGCAAAGCAAATCATCCAGTCTTTGCTTAGCTGGTCTTTACTTCAAATGAGGAAAGAAACTTTTTATGCATGGTAAAGATATATAATAGATACTTCAGAACCATTTCAGGACACTGTCAGAGTTGAGAGTAGGGGACTGAAAAGGGAAATGAAAGTGGGGGAAATGTGGCAAGATATCAATTTTAAATGCTTTTCAAATTACTTGAACTCCAGAGTTCCTTCTGGAGCATATGCTCTAGCCCAGTCCTTGGGAACCAGCCTCCCTGTGTTAGACAAGCCTAAAGGAGAGAAGAAAAGTGAATGCATCAAATGTTCCCATGCAACATTTTCATCCCCTGCCTACGGAAGCGTGGCAGTCTTTCCTAGGGCAGAAAAGGGTCACATTTGGGATCCTGCTCCCCCTCTGGTTTCCTGCAGGCCTTCCAACCACAGGGGCAGGGAGCAGGAGAAGCCTGGGCAGGAAAGAAACAAGGGGATGGAGGAAAAAAAAGGGAAAGAACTCAATCTGCAGGCTTACACCCTGGTCCCAGGTCACCTGCCTGGGGATGCTAAATGTTTTTCCAATGCCGTGTGGCTTGAATTTCTTAGGATTCTATGAGCATATCACATTTCATAAAGCATTTCATAAACATAAGAATGACATTTCAATTTTTCCATATAAATGGCAAATTTGCAGAAAGAGAAAAAAAAAACAAGACTCTTTAGAAACCGTCCTATATACACACCCAAAGAACGTGAACGCAACCCCCTTCTGGCAAAGACATCTGTCACTCACACACATGCCCCTCTTGAAGCCAGAGTAAATCTCTCCACCTCTCCCGGGCTGCCGGGGTGGGGTCGGCTGAGAGCATCCCTGACGTGGTTGGAGCAGCCCCGGAAAAGTGCGTTCACATTTTTGGATGGCCTCGTGAAAAGCACAGAGCCGTTTTCTGGGGCGCCAAACCATTTCTATTTTTCTATTCAACGGAAGAAAGGAGAAAATAAAAGATTCCTAATGGGAAGTGCATTCACTACCTATGCAGACTGTAACAAAATTGGGGCAAAATTAATACAAGGCAACCCAAATCATTTAGCATATAGATAAATCAATTTATCATAGGCTTTCTACTAGAAGAAACACGAAGGTTCCCGGCCATGACCCTGACAAATGTCTCGAGAGCCCGTGCTTTAAGTGTGGTCATCGGGCAGGCTCCGAGTCCCTGTCGCGGGCTCCGGGAGTGTCTAATAAAGCGTGGGTGTCAGGGCGCTGTCAGGGCTCTCTCTGCCTGTTTGGTTCATCTCTTCTCCTGAATAAAGCCTGCAGTGGCAGCGCACTCCAACTGAGATAGCTCTGCTGACACTATTGATTTCCATCCACAGTACACTTTGTCAAAAATCAAATAGAAGGCCCTTTGGACCCTTTCACCTTTACCAAACACACCACAAATAAACCTTTTT